>NC_066620.1:103225051-103347739 GCF_025201925.1 Gopherus flavomarginatus
GTGAAAATGATCAATAAAAAGTAAACAATGTCATTTCTCAGACACTGAGAACTAAACTTCTCAGAAGCACCAGTAAAATAGGCATGAATTAAAGTGTTGATCTTTTTTAATCTAAACAAGATATTTCAATCAAGATAACAGATTTAAATATTACAACGGCTATAAGCTTCAAAGTTATATAACAACTCAAAAATGTGAGTTTGAAAAAATAATCTACTTTCTTTTTGCAGAGCATGTATTTAAAACTGAACAGTGTAACAATTCTTAACTACAAATCTTTATATGTAACACCACACAACTCTTTTACTACATATTCACCACCATCTAAGATGTCTTCAGAGTAATTCAGTCAGTCATGCTTTTGTGAGGGTGGTGCCTGGAAAAAACTCTGAACATAGCATACAGCACGCTCCTGAGAGGAGTATAAAACAGTTATTAACAGCAGGCTTTTAAATATTTCAAGAGGATGGGCCAGGGTAATACACAGAGCTTAGCTATAAACAACAATATACTTTTCTTAACCCCACAGCAACAAACAGTAATGGAATCTGTATCTCAGGCTTTAGATCTCAGCTATATCTAAGTAATTTAGCTTCAAAGTTCTCTATACTTTCAATCTCATCCAGTAAGACCTTTGTATTACTGACACCACAGAAAATATATTCCTCTGAGTCATCCTGGATAGTTTATTTGCTTAGATACAATAAAGATGCTTCAGTACTCCTATTAAAACCTTATTTTAGGAATTAGATTAAATATGAAGAGCCTCATTAAAAAGGGACAACATGAAAAATTACATTTCCTGCTCAAATTTTATATTACTGTTACAAGTCACAGTTAAGATTACTACAACTGAAATATGATAAAGGGGGGGGGAAAAGGTTTCCCCGCATTCAGACTTGCCAAATGGCATACTTCTCTTGTGACACACACATGAAGGCTGCACTTTATGTGTAGAGCCCTGCACAGATACAAAAATTTGTATCCTCATCCAAACTGTGATCCGCAAAAATCGTCTACAAAGTGGATATCCGTGGATTTGCAGGGCTCTATTTATGCATTCCTGCAGCCCATACATTCAGTTGGGCTACAGATATGGGCTGCAATTGCAACTCAGGGCTGCCAGAGACTGCTGTAGTACCTGCTGATACGACAGCCACGCAGCCTCTGCTGTGCTCCCTGCTGTATGTGAAAGATGGAAAGAAACAGGCAAGAGGCTGCAATTAACGGCAATGGGGACTCAACATCAACCCCATTCAGCGGCACTCATCTTCTCCAGGACATCCTCCCCAAACATAGCTGCTACCAGCTCTTCTATGAATACCCCAATAAACCTAGTTTCCCCTAGTTACCTTCCTGGGTTTCCTCTACAAAGACAGCTGCTCACATTCTCTCCCTCCACTACCTAACCCAGACCTTTATCCAGACCCTGAGTTTACTCTCATTTTCTCTTACTCCCTCCAGACATCCCCCCAAACTTCTCCCTCCAGGTTCCCACCCTTGGACAACCTGCTGACCTATCTTCTCTTAGCTCCCCCATCTCTCCCTTCAGCTCCCAGTTTCCCTCACCTACCACCCAGACATGCCCACAAACCTAAACTACCTTACCCCAAGACAACTCCACCCAACCAGCCTCTCTGACAGTCCACAGCCACTAGCACAAACCCAGGTTCCATGGCTTCCTACTACCCACACACTACTTAGCACCCATCAGGCAGCTGTATCTTCATGTTCTTTCCTTGCCATTACTTGTAGCAGTGTATGGAACGTAACCTAAAGTTTACAGGCATATAAAAATTATTTGCAAATATGCAACCCTAATGAGCTAATCTGCATACAGTAGCCTACATGGAGCTATACAAAACTTGGCTGCAATGTGCATTTCTTCTTTCCTTTGTGTGCATTTGATAGCACTGTCTTCAGCTAGTTTCACTTTTTTCAACAACCAGTTGCACTTCCTGGTTCATCTACTAGCATATCACATCACTAATATAGTTCTCTGAGGAGAGCTAGCATATACACTACTCTTCTCCAAGTATGTTTACCAGTAACAGTAGCAACAAAGCTGAAAAGTGAAGAAACAGCAGGAAAATGGGTACACAATGGAAGAAAGAGGAGAAGCAGCGAAGGATGGGACCAACAATATTCAGTAGTATTAGGCTTGGTCTACACTACAACGTAAGGTCAACGTAAGATTCCTTGTGTCAACCTATTTATGCAGATGTCTATGCTCAAATTTGTCTCCAGCTAACATATGCATCCACTTTCAGCAACGCAGTAAAACCACCTTCCTGAATGGCAAACTATCATGGTTGTCCTAATTTTGTCAACACAGTGAGAGCGTAGTCACTGCATGATCTGTGTTGGCCCTCCAGCCACTGTCCCACAATGTCCCAATCCCTGCAACAGTGACTGTTCTGTTCACAATTTTAAACTTCTTCACTGCCCAAGGGCCACAGACCAGAGATCCACCTTCCCCTTCCCCTACCACATATGCTTTTGAAGTGCTCTTTCCCATTTGTCCACCTTGGAAAACACACCTACTACTCACCTTTGTTGTTTGCATCCCACTATGTCCACACACACACATACACACACACTTACTAGATGCACTCCAGCCTGGAGCTGGCAAGAAGCGTTGGCTCTCCTGGGCATGTGGAGAGAGGAGGCTGTGCAAACACAGCCACGGAACATCATCAATGAGCAAATTGCATGGGGCATGCAGGCCATGAGGTACCGCAGATAGCGGCAGCGCCACATGAAAGTGAAGGAACAAGCAATGGAGAGCAACAAGAAAGCTGAGGCTGGACTGCAGGCCTGCCGCTTTCACAACAAATTGAATGCCATGCTTGCTGATGACCCCACCAGCACCCCCCAGACCACCATGGATCCCTTGGAATGGTCTGAGATAAAAACCCCTGCCATGCACAACGAAGAGTATAAGGTGGCGGTGAGAGACACTTGGGGATTCCAGTCATGACATGAGTCTGGATCTAAATGAAAGTCCACAGGAGTTTAGCCTGTTCCGCCAAGCAAAAGTGGATAAGCCCACTGATGAAGAGGATGGTAGCTTTGACAAAGTGCGTGCATGCAATCTTCCTTATAATGTTTTATTTGCTTTTCCTTCCCTCCCACCCAACCATTTAAAAATGGCACCTGGCCCATCCCCAAGTTTACAAGACAAAGTTATCAGCTTTTCATTGATTTACTGATACATTTTCAGAAAATAAAAGTTAGGAAGTAAATCTAAACAAATTCTTCAACAGTATTATGGTAATCATATTACACGATTCACACAGATTCAGAGTCCTGAGATGAGGTACAAGTGGAACAAAGAAGGAGTCAGCATCTCCTTTTCATTCCTTTGTTGGGATAGACGGGAGGGGGGCATGTGGAGCACTTTATTTACATGAATGGGGATGTCCCTTTTATCCTACTGAGAGAACTCAACAGTGATACTCTGCAACCCTCACCCAAAGGTTTCTAGGGACGGTGGCCTTAGTTCTATCTCCACAATAGGAGACTTTCCTATGCCACTCTGAGTTTAGCTGGCATCATTGCAGCAAACAGACTAGCTGCACACAGGCCAGGGCGGCTTCAGGACACCAGTAGCACCTGGGTTCTCTAAAACTCTGTCATCCTCAGGAGTGAGATATCAGCCAAAACCACCACTGACTATGAACAACAGTGCTAATCTTTACTGCCATTGCCCTATACTTCTACACCTGGAATAGGGGCCAGAATTTTATGGGTTCATGCAACAGAAATAACACCCCACCCCGCCAATGCCATACTCACGATGGGTGAGCTGGAGAATGCTGGTGTACTGAGGTGCTCCAAAGCTAAAGTGTCAATAAGCATTTCTTATTTAAAGTATTTATTGGAACAAGGAAAGTGACTTTTGAAAAAAAAATCTTTCCTTTTCTGTTGCGACTCAAAATCTAGTGGTGCATGTGTCTATTTTTATTAGCAGCTTCTGGCGTGGTGGCCTTGAGGGGTGCCGGCTGCATGCTCACATAATGCCTGACCAAGATGAAGAGGGAAGGCGACTGGAGAAGACATGTTCTGCAAGATCCTACAAGCTAGTGGTGCATTGGACCATGACCAAAAGGCTTAGAAAGCCAATTATGTCTGAGAGCATGATTAAAAACAGAAGACAGACAACAGGCCTGGAGTCCTAGTAGGACAAGGAATGGGACATGCACCAAGACATAATGGATTTTCTCAGGCAGCAAACCCAAATGCTGCAGACCCTGGTTAACCTACAGGTCCAAAAATCCTACATTCAGTCTTTGCACTCCTTGGAGAACTCCATGGTTGCTGCTCCTTACACCTCCCAACATACTATGTGGCATCACGAACCACATCCTTACCCCTACCACTCCACACCAGAAGACAGCAAGGAAAACAGCAGCTTCGCATACACTAATCTGATTTTCACAGGTTTGTGTATATGTACCCACAATGGACTACACTGAACTACTTTTTGTTCACACAAATGGATACAGATGTTTACTTTTAAAAAGTCACCACATTAAGTTATGTTAGAAGCTTGAATGACATACGTATGCTGCACTTTGATTTAGAGCACTAGATTTTTACACTCAATTCTTTTTTTTCCCCCTCTCTTTGGAGAATCAAAGTATATCGATTAGTTCACAATAAACAGTACAGAATGCATAGCGGAAATCAAGAAATCAAACAGTACTTATAAATGTACAGTAAGCAACACACAATTCATAGCTGAAGGCAAAGCCCCAGGCCCAGCAGTACTTATAATCTGCAGCAGGCACAACAGGATACATACCACCAGGCAAAAATCCAAAGTTACACTAGTATCAGAGGGGTAGCCGTGTTAGTCTGGTGTAGAGAGGTGAAGTGAGTAATGTAGATCTCCTTTGCTGCTTTTAAAGTTACACTAGACAGCCACTATCTCAAGACATAGCACTACTGTGGCTGACTGTGAAAACGAACCTTTAATGCCTCAATCAAACATAGCTCTAAACTGGGCTCTTTTAATACTCCTGGAGCATGACTGTTCAAATTCAACACATCCCCTTCACCTTGTCTCTCCACTCTGGTGGCAAGCTTTCCTTTCATTTGCCATTACTGCAGTACACAACGTGACGTTATAACCACTGGGATTTTTTTTCTTGCTAAAAATCTAATCTAGTGAATAATCAACACCAGCAACTCCTTCAATGTACCAAAAGCACATTTCGCAAATCATTCTGTGCACTTCCTGAACCAGTAGATGAATCTCCTTGGTGCTGCTGAGATGGTCAGAGTACAGCTTCATAAGCCAGGGGAGCAAAGGGTAGGCTTGGTTCCCCAGAAGCATCCTTTTCTGTTGATGTACTCAGTAGTGAGGTAGGCAGGTGTCAAAACAGAGATGTGTGTTCAGTCTATCATCCCACCACAGTTCAGGAAATCTATCCACTATTTCTTGCATGGTGCAGAGTTACAGTCCTGCATAGTAGATTATTAAATGGTCCTTTTCACTTGCACGTTAACAGCTGCAACTGTGGATTTGATAGCTCTAAAATGATTCCCCACTGACAGGTAGCAGTCTGGTGTTGCAAACTTAGAGTGCAATCATCACTCAATTTCACTATCAATGCAGCTCTCATTCTGGTATCCCTGCATTGAAAGGCTGGAGTGAGCTCAGCACACAGGCCCAAAAATACAGCCTTTCACATCCAAAAGTTCTGCAGCCACTGATTGTCATCTCAAGCCTACATTATGACAGCAATCCCACTAGTCAGTGCTCTTTTCTCAGGCCCCTTTCTCTACCATCTGCAACTGCTAATAGAATGCCCCAAGCAACCTAGAAATGTTTTTTTTATGTCATGTCCATCACTAAACTCTCTTCAAAGATATTCTAACCCTGGTTGTTGCAGTACTTCCTAAAGGTCTGCAAATAGAAGGCCCTGTATTTGCAATGTTCATGAGAAAAATGCTGAGCACAGCTGGTTCCATGTTTCTGTCAGAAATGGCATACTGAAAAGTGCCATGTGGGTTTGGGGATTTTTAAAAGTGGTGTGAAAATTATGAGATGTGGAATGTATTAAGGAATGGAGAAAACTGCATGCTGGGAACTTGACAGCTAGCTCTCACAAATCCCTAGGTGAATTCTTAGTATTCCACAAAACACTGCAAAATTGTCCCAAACAGCATTGTGCTGGATGACAGTGCCCGACACACTGAGACACCTACCCATGATGCACCACATCACACTTTACATTCATGTAAGCATTCATGGTGAGCGATCAGCTGTTGTGACCTGCACAGAATGTGCCATGTCTGTCTTTCTTCCACAGGACAGAAGTGACTTTGTCTGTACAAAGTGCAAGCTGGTCTCCATGTTGGAAGAGAAGGTTCAAGGTCTGGAGAAACAAGCATCAACCCTGCGTTACATAAGAGAAAATGAAGATTTCCTGGACAGTCATCAGGATATGCTTCTACAGGCACAACATTCTGAAGAATCAGAGCAGGACAGTGAAGAAATCTGGCCGCATGTGACCTCCAGAAGAAGAAAGAGGAGCGTCCATGTACCAGCAATGCAGATATAAGTTAGCAACCATTTTTATGTTCTCTCCACAGGTACTAATGCAGAGAATGGACTAGATGATACATCTGAGGGAAGGGAGCAGAAGGAGACTCCACCGATTGGAAGGCATGAGATGCCCTGTCCTAGGGATGCAGGTTCCACGACCATCGCACCCAAGAGGAGGTGGGTGGTGGTCATCGGGGACTCTCTCCTCAGAGGGATTGAGTCATCTATCTGCCATCCTGACTGGGAAAACCGAGAAGTTTGCTGCGTGCCAGGAGCTAGGATTCACTATGTGATGGAGAGACTGCCAGAGCCATCAAGCCCTTGGATCGCTACCCTTTCCTGCTTCTAGAGGTAGGCACCAATGATACTGGCAAGAATGACCTTGAGAGGATCACTACAGACTACAAGGCTCTGGGAAGAAGGATAAAGGAGTTTGAGGCACAAGTGGTGTTCTTGACCATCCTCCCTGTGGAAGGAAAAGGCCCAGGAAGAGACCGTTGAATCATGGAAGTCAATGAATGGCTATGCAGGTGGTGTCGGAGAGAAGGCTTTGGATTCTTTGACCATGGGATGGTGTTGCAAGAAGCAGGAGTGCAAGGCAGAGATGGGCTCCACTTAACGAAGAGAGGGAAGAGCATCTTTGGAAGCAGGCTAGCTAACCTAGTGAGGAGGGCTTTAAACTAGGTTCACCGGGCATAGGCGCCGACTTCCCCGCTTTTCTGTGGGTGCTCGACCCCCCACCCTGCCCCTCCCCCAATCCACCCCCCCATGAGACCCTTCCCCACCCCCATTCCAACCCCTTCCCCTCCCTGTTCCTATTCCAACTCCTTCCCCAAATCCCTGCCCCTTCCTTCCTCACCCCCCCTGAGTGTGCCACATTCCCACTCATCCTCCCAACCCCAGAGCATGCAAATAGCTGTTTGGTGGCGGCCGGGCGAGAAGCACTGGGAGGTAGGCAGAGGAGTCGGAACGTGGCCCGCTTGGGGGGGGGGGGGGGGAGGGATGAAAAGGTGGGGGAGGAGGAGCTTGGCTGCCAGTGCGTGCAGAGCACTCACTAATTTCTCCCAGCGGGAGTACCCACAGAGTCGGCGCCTATGTCACCAGGGGAAGGAGACCAAAGCCCTGAGATAAGTGGGGATGCCGGGAGGAAGCACGAGCAAGAGGGTGCAAGAGGAGAGGACTCCTGCCTCATACTGAGAAAGCAGGATGATCAGCAAGTTATCTTAAGTGCCTATACACAAATGCAAGAAGCCTGGGAAACAAGCAGGGAGAACTGGAAATCCTGGCATAGTCAAGGAATTATGATGTGATTGGAATAACAGAGACCTGGTGGGATAAATCACATGACTGGAGTACTGTCATGGATGGATACAAACTGTTCAGGAAGGACAGGCAGGGCCGAAAAGGTGTGGGAGTTGCACTGTACGTAAGAGAGCAGTATCACTGCTCAGAGCTCCGGTATGAAACTGCAGAAAAACCTGAGAGTCTCTGGATTAAGTTTAGAAGTGTGAGCAACAAGGGTGATGTTGTGGTGGGAGTCTGCTATAGACCACCAGACTGGGCGATGAGGTGGATGAGGCTTTCTTCCAGCGACCAACAAAGTTACTAGACCACAGGCCCTGGTTCTCATGAGGAACTTCAATCACCGTGATATCTGCTGGGAGAGCAGCACAGCGGTGCACAGACAATCCAAGAAGTTTTTGGAAAGTGTAGGGGACAATTTCCTGGTGCAAGTGCTGGAGGAACCAACTAGGGGCAGAGCTCTTCTTGACCTGCTGCTCACAAATGGGTAAGAATTAGTAAGAGAAGCAGAAGCAGACAGGAACCTGTGAGGCAGTGACCACGAGATGGTCGAGTTCAGGATCCTGACACAAGGAAGAAAGGAGAGCAGCAGAATACAGACTCTGGACTTCAGAAAAACAGACTTTGACTCCCTCTGGGAACTGATGGGCAGGATCCCCTGGGAGAATAACATGAGGGGAAAAGGAGTCTAGGAGAGCTGGCTGTATTTTAAAGAATCCTTATTGAGGTTGCAGAAACAAATCATACCAATGTGTAGAAAGAATAGTAAATATGGCAGGCGACCAGCTTGGCTTAACAGTGAAATCCTTGCTGATGTTAAACACAAAAAAGCAGCTTACGAGAAGTGGAAGATTGGACAAATGACCAGGGAGGAGTATAAAAATATTGCTCAGGCATGCACGAGTGAGATCAAGAAAGCCAAATGACACTTGGAGTCGAAACTAGCAAGAGATGTTACGAATAACAAGAAGGGTTTCTTCAGGTATGTTAGCAACAAGAAGAAAGTCAAGGAAAACGTGGGCCTCTTACTGAATGAGGGAGGCAACCTAGTGATAGAGAATGTGGAAAAAGCTAATGCACTCAATGCTTTTTTTGCCTCTGTCTTCACAAACAAGGTCAGCTCCCAGACTACTGAACTGGGCAGCACAGCATGGGGAGGAGGTGAACAGCCCTCTGTGGAGAAACAAGTGGTTCAGGACTATTTAGAAAAGCTGGACGAGCACAAGTCCATGGGACCAGATGTGTTGCATCCAAGGATGCTAAAGGAGTTAGTGGATGTGACTGCAGAGCCATTGGTCATTATCTCTGAAAACTCATGGCGAACGGGGGAGGTTCCGGATGACTGGAAAAAGGCTAATGTAGTGCCCATCTTTAAAAAAGAAAAGGAGGAGGATCTGGGGAACTACAGGCCAGTCAGCCTCACCTCAGTCCCTGGAAAAATCATGGAGTAGGTCCTCAAGGAATCAATCTTGAAGCATTTAGAGGAGAGAAAGGTGATCAGGAACAGTCAGCATGGATTCACCAAGGGCAAGTCATGCCTGACTAACCTAATTGCCTTCTATGATGAGATAACTGTCTCTGTGGATGAGGGGAAAGCAGTGGACGTGTTATTTGTTGACTTTAGCAAAGCTTTTGAGACTGCCTTCCACAGTATTCTTGCTGGCAAGTCAAAGAAGTATGGGCTGGATGAATGGACTGTAAGGCGGACAAAAAGCTGTCTAGATCGTTGGGCTCAACAGGTAGCGAACAATGGCTTCATGTCTAGTTGGCAGCCAGTATCAAGCAGAGTGCCCCAAGGGTTGGTCCTGGGGCCAGTTTTGTTCAATCTCTTCATAAATGATCTGGAGGATGGCATGGACTGCACCTTCAGTAAGTTTGCAGACGACACTAAAATGGGAGGAGTGGTAGATACGCTGGAGAGTAGGGATAGGATACAGAGGGACCTAGATAAATTAGAGGATTGGGCCAAAAGAAACCTGATGAGGTTCAACAAGGACAAGTGCAGAGTTCTGCACTTAGGACAGAAGAATCCCATGCATTGCTACAGACTAGGGACCGAGCGGCTAGGCGGCAGTTCTGCAGGAAAGGATGTAGGAGTTTGTCATAAACAGATAAGTAAGAGTTAATAGAACAGAAGTACTTCATATCTCTTTTGCCTGTAAAGGGTTAACAAGATCTGTGAGCCTGGCTGTCACCTGACCAGAGGACCAATCAGGGGACAGGATACTTTCAAATCTTGAGGGAGGGAAGTTTGTGTGTGTGCTGTTAGAATTTGGTTGTTGTTCACTCTGGGGGCTCAGAGGGACAAGATGTGCAACCAGGTTTCTCTCCAATCTCTCCGATACAGGCTCTAATAAGTTCAGAATAGTGGGAACTAGGTAGATAAGGCAAGTTCGGCTTATGTTTATTTTCTTTATTTGCAAATGTGTATTTGGCTGGAAGGAGTTCAAATTTGTATTTTGCTGAAAGGATTTTATTTTGTACTTGTATACTTAGGCTGGGAGGGTATTCCCAGTGTCTATAGCTGAAAGACCCTTTAACATATTCCATCTTAAATTTACAAAGATAATGTTTACTGTTTTTCTTTCTTTAATTAAAAGCTTTTCTTATTTAAGAACCTGATTTTTTTTTTTATTCTGGTGAGACCCCAGGGGACTGGGTCTGGATCCACCAGGGAACTGGTGGGGAGAAAGGAGGGAAGGGGGAGAGAAAAGTTAATTTTCTCTCTCTGTGTTAGGATTACTTTCTCTCTCAGGGAGAGTCTGGGAGGGGGAGACAGAAGGAGGGGAAAAGGTGAATTTCCCTCTCTGTTTTAAGATTCAAGGAGCCTGAATCACAGTGATCTTCCACGGTAACCCAGGGAGGGGAAGCCTGGGAAAGGCAATGGTGAGGGAAAGGTTTTACTTTCCTTGTGTTAAGATCCAGAGGGTCTGGGTCTTGGGGGTTCCCGGGCAAGGTCTTGGGGGGACCAGAGTGTACCAGGCACTGGAATTCCTGGTTGGTGGAAGCGCTACAAGTACTAAGCTGGTAATTGAGCGTAGAGGAATTCATGCTGGTACCCCATCTTTTGGACGCTAAGGTTCAGAGAGGGGAATTATATCATGACAGGGTTACAGTGGATGAGAAGCTGGATACAAGTTGACAGTGTGTCCTTGTTGCCAAGAAGGCTAATAGCATTTTGGGCTGTATTAGTAGGGGTATTGCCAGCAGATTGAGGGACGTGATCATTCCTCTCTATTCGGCATTGGTGAGGCCTCATCTGAAGTACTGTGTCCAGTTTTAGGCCCTACACTATGAGGAGGATGTGGAAAAATTGGAAAGAGTCCAGCGGAGGGGAACACAAAATTGGCACATTTCAGCATAGCACCATGAATCAATCAGTTATTTTATATTGTTAATCTACTCCGATGGTATGTTAGCAAAGGGGTCATCTGTAGCCCTAAATGTATTAAGTTGGTTGTGAGAGAAATTCTTCTTAGTCACAAAAATACGTTCAGTATGAAAAGAGAATTCATCTAATAGCATTTCATAACCGAAAGCTTAAATGGCATCAGATTGTTTTTATTTAAAGATGGTGCTATTTATTGTATTTTAAACTGATCCAGTGAAAATTTGCAACTAGTGTAGATAACTATCAGATACTTCAATTTCTGTTGATGGTTTATTATCTGAAGTTGGATAGCATTCCATTTCACTTAAACTTTTTGTTTTAAAATTGGAGAAAGATGACTGCTTTTGTACTCAGTATGAATTTAACCATTTATCCCAGTTGGTTCCTAACAGTGGTGAAAAACAAATTTTGAAGAACTTTGGAAATTACTCCTGATTTCACTTCATTCTGCCCTGTTTTTTTGTTTTTGTTTTTTTTTAAACAGGATTCCCTGTGGGCAATTTGTACTTATCTTGGATATTCTTTGCAATGCACACTACAGTGCTAGCATTCACTGCCAGAAAATAAGTTATTTAATTCTTATCCTTTCTTCTCAGCACATAAATATTTTCATATCACTTGGCATGTTTATGTAGATGAAGATATTACTGATTTAGATGGACAGTGACAGGAAGAAAAATAAAAATGGAAGATTAATATAGTTGCTTAAAACTGTGGCTATTATTCTATTAAATGCATTTGGCACCTTCTAGCTTATTTTCTTGGATACATATTCACAACTTTATTATTAAATACTTGCTTAAAAATATAAGGGACATATATAATGGTTAAAAATAAATAAAAGCACTTTTTCATACCAAATTCTTATAGTAACCTGCATATCTTTGAAGCAGTTTTACTATTTCTACCCTCTGTTTGGAGTGGAACAGAAACCCTGAGAACCCTATACACCCCCTTGCAAAAAGTGGATCAGTAACATTTTGCCCCGTACTTATTTTTAAATGTATTAAAGAAGGTAGAAAGTTAAATGCATGGATTGCAGTTGGTTGATAATCACTTCTAATTTATATGGGAGCTAACATTTCTTTTCTCAAAACACCTCTAAGGCCTGGTCCACACAGTTTTTGTACCAGTATAATTATTTTGGTTAAGGGTGCAATTTTTTTTTTTTGTAACCAAAATAGTTATGTCAGTACAACCTGCAATGTGGATGCAGTTTTATCAGTATAAAAGGTATCTTATACTAGTATAGCTTAATCCCCTTCCCAATATGGGATTAGTTATGCCAGTATAAAGTGCTTTTACACTGATAATTGCCTTCACACTAGAGGTATTATATTGCTTTAAACTCTACAGATATTGTTAAAACTGCACAATTTGTGTGTATAGACAAACCCCAGCAGTGTAAATAAATGTAAGACTTCATGCTTCTCTGAGAAGCTAAGGTTCCTAGTAAGTTTGGAAGTTGGTAGTATGGATTTTTGAGCCAGGTAACAGAATTAAAAAACTAAGTGTAGCTCCCTCAATTTCTTTTTATACACAAAAGGAAAATTATATTTTCTCCAGAACACAGGATTCTAAAGTTCCAAGTTGAGTATCCAGAACAAAGTTCTTTCTTAAAATTAAATTATGTGGAAAGGGGACAAACAACATAAGAACATTCTAGTGACTGCCACTACAGAGTAATATATATTTTTTTCAACAAGTGAATAGTAAGGGGCAAAAGTGGTAAGACCTTACTGAGTTATCCACCAACAGATTTAAATACATTATCTTAAATAGACAAAAGTAATTTAGGTCCAAAAAGGGAGTTGTACAAATCAGAAGTTGGGTCAGAGAAATAATCCCATAAATGAAATCATAACTAAGGAGCCCTGGCTACCAGTTCCATGCTTGCGGCTGGTGTACACTACAAAACGAGGTCTTGAAGGATTGGGCTGTCCCAGGAGATGCAGATTGGAGGACTATAACCAAGAGCTGCGACTCATGACCACCACGGAGGTGACTACCCTGCCTCCGAGTCCATAGTGTCCCATGCCATCTGGAGGGTGCCTCTTGCCATCCACCAAGGCGGCAAACTCCTGGGCTCAGTCATGCGGGAGGCCCTCCTTGAGCTTGCTGATGGAGTCCCACAGGTTGAAGTTGTACCTGCCTAGCAGGGCCTGATGGTTAGATACCTCAAACTTCAGGCTGGCTATAGAATAAATGTTTCTGCCAAACAAATCCAGCCTCCTGGCATCTATTTTTCTGTGTGCCACACGCCTGGCCCTTTTGTTGACAGCAGACATGACCAGGGGTCCTGCTGGAGGGTGGGTGACAGGTACTTAAACTCCTTTGTGGGGACATAGTACTTCTCTTCCGCCTTCTTGGAGGTAGGCAGAATGAAGAGGGAGTCTGACCCACACTTGGCAATTTTAAGGACCCGTGAGTGGATGGGCAACCTTGGCTGGACTGGAGGATGGTATAACATTAAAGAGGTTGTCTGACTCCTCCACTAGCTCCTAGACCTCCAAGTTCAGGTTGGCAGCCACTCTTTTGAGCATGGCCTGGTTCTCCTTGAAGTTGTTGGGTGGCCTGCTTGTTTGCAAGGGGCCTGCCACTGCTTTGTCCGGAGACAATGAAGATGCCTACACAGCAGTGGGAGGGGAGGTTTTCCCTTGGCTGTCCAGGGATGGCTCCCTGAGTGTCGAGGCCTGCTCTGTTGCCCCCACACCAGATTCAGCACCGTGCTCTGAGTCGAGTGCCAGCTGTGCTGGGGGAAGCTTGTCCGATTCAGCCTGGAGGTACAGTGGGAATACGGGACCAGTACAACAGGTACACTCCACGGGTTCTAGTGCCCCGCCTCCATGCCGCTGCTGCAGGAGCTGCGCCGGTCTTGCAGGCTGGTGGCGATTTGCATTTTGTAGAAAAGGGGCTGAACTCCCCTTCAGACTCATAGAATATCAGGGTTGGAAGGGACCTCAGAAGGTCATCTAGTCCAACCCCCTGCTCAGAGCAGGACTAATCCCCAGACAGATTTTTGCCCCAAGCCCTAAATGGCCCCAAGGATTGAACTCACAACCCTGGGTTTGGCCAGGCCAATGCTCAAACCACTGATGAGCTATCCCTCCCCCTGAGGGACCACTGCCCTTCCAGTGACCAGGGCGGAGCCGCAGATACCTGGGTCTGCCAACTGACCCTTGTCGGCGACTGGTAAGGAGAGGGCGAGGACCGGTGCTTGCCCGAAGAGCAGTACCAGGGAACTGGAGACCAGTGCCACAACTGGGAATGATCCCACACCAGAGGTGTGGGGGGGGCAGGAAATCGATTCCTGGGAGACCGCCTAGGTGATGGTTATCTGCGCCGTGGCAAACTCTGGTGGGAGGCCAATGATAGTATAGGTACGGGGATCAGCATCATGATGCAGATGACCAGTGCCTTGCAGGTGGAGAACTTGGCATCAGGGACCTGTTTTCTCATTGGGAACCGAGGCTGTGTGGCCGAGATCAGAGGCCACAGCAATGAGGACCGATGCCTGCTGTCCAGGGACCAGGGACGCTCTGCTGCTTTAGTGCGCGGTCCCATAACCGGCTTGCCCATAAATGCTGGGGCCTTGGCCGGGTCCGTTGCCTGGCTTGGGGTCTGCGGTGTCAGTCGGCCTACTTGCTCTTTGACCACCCGGCCTGCTTCGGGCACAAATGACCCTAGTATGGGCCAGGACCCCCTGCTGCTCCCAGGAGTCAGAGGTGGGTCCCTGGCTGGACTAGGAGATCCGACTGCAGCTGTACCCCGAGCAATTCCAGGGAGAGCACATGACCTGAGAGGTCCTTTGCCCAAAGACCCTTTTTTCTGCAGTGCCAGAGGCCCATCAACTTCAACTGCTTCTTAGGCACCGTGGAGGGGGAACAGTATCAGTGATGCGCTGCACACCGATGCTGGGTGTGGAGTCTGACAGAGGGCTCTAAGGTAGGACGAAGCACAGCCTCCATGAGGAGGGCCTTCAAGCGCATATCTCGCTCTTTCTGAGTTTGAGGGTGAAAGTTTTTGCAGATCCTGCACTTATCCTTTCTGTGGGAGTCACTAATAGGCATTGGCCAGCTGCACAATGAATATTGCTTAAGCCTGGGGAATAGGGCATGCCCCACTTCGAGGCGAAGTCCCAGCCCGGACTCTAACTCCTAAAACAAACTACTCTAACACTTAACTTAGAGGTCTAACTAAGTACCTATCAACTAACACCAAAGGAGACGGAAAAACGAACTGAAAGAACTGTTAATGCCCTTGCGATGCAAGACAAGGGGATCCGACCAACTGTCATGGGCGGTAAGAAGGAACTGAGAAGGCGCAGGGTTGGCAGCGCCTAATATACAAACGCATGAGCACAGAGGGAGCTACTGCTGACCCTACGGATACCGCTAAGGCAAAAATCTCCAACAAGCATGCACATAGGCAAGCACACACCTAGAATGGAATTGACATGAGCAAGCACTCGAAGAAGGAAGTGTGGTTATGGTCAGAAAGTCTAAATATTACATCACGGTTTTAGATATTTATTTGGTTTTAGAATTAATTTATTTCAAGCTTGTTCAGTTTACTAATTGTGTGTGAAACTAACTACAAATATTGTAAATATAATCATGGCATCTTGACAGACAAGCTGTGTTCTCTCTCTTCTGTGCATTAAAAATAAAAATGCTGGAAGCAAAGCTAATCAGGCAATTTTGAGGTTTGTACAAGATGCCACGTCTTCATATAATTTTTGGCTAGGGATGAGGGAGAATGGTAGAAGAGAGAAGTCTCTGAAATGATGAGAGTTTAAGTTTTATTTTGGGAAATGTGCCCCCCGTGGCTACCAATTTAAGAGCAGTATTCTCATTTGTTCTCTCTCTCTATTCTTAGAGGTGTTTGTGTTTTAAAAAGAGAGGAAGGTGGAGGCTTAAGGAGTCTGACAAATTCCCCCAGCCCTCCAACAGCATTAAAGGCCCTGCACAACAACAAGCTAGCCTCCTGGCTCAGGAGTGTTGGGAGAGCCATTTCTCTGCATCGGACATCTCTCTGGAAGCAGTTTGAGGCATAACTGAAGTACAAGGGTCTCCAGTCCACAGTTAATCTAGAAAGGCCTGTAGTCCCAATTCCCCAATAAAACGCAAAAACAAAACGATAATTAGTTTCCTAACAAATAACTGGATTTCTGCTCGGTAGCTTCATGCATCTGGAACACAAGGGTTCTATCTAGCACCCTAAACTGGGAGGATAAGGTAAACTGTTATCTACTGAACTCTGAGCACATCTCCCAAATGAAGAATCAAATGATACAGCCACATCTACCCCACAAAAACAGCCAATTGTGGAGAGATTCCCAAGTAGCGGACTTACAAAGTTATTCAACTGAAGCTTATCTCTGCACATAGGAAGCAGCCACAGCTATACAGTGGGCATGCTACAAATGTAACACTGAAATGAGATTACAATACACATTTCTATTCAGTAAGGAGAAGAGCAGACAAGTTGGAAATCCATTACATAACCTATTTTTCAAAAATTTTAAACCCCATTAAAAAGTCATTTGAATCAGTATTACCACTTCCATTTTGTTAATGAGCTCTACACTAAATTCTGCCTGCACTTAAAGTTCAGCCTGAACAGAATCAATTCTAATCTGAAATGATTTGCATAGGCCCTGAAGACCATTTATATAGTCATAGAATATCAATGTTGGAAGGGACCTCAGGAGGTCATGTAGTCCAACTCCCTCAAAGCAGGACCAATCCCAGACAGATTTTTGCCCTGATCCCTAAATGGCCCCCTCCAGGATTGAACTCACAACCCAATCCTCAAACCACTGAGTTATTTGGTTTTAACCAGTCCCTTCCATCTTTCTCTACTGAATTTTCTCACTTTAAAATATACATATTTTTTAAACCATTAAACTATTTGCCACCTTTCCCCTCGTCAGAAGTGAGACATCTACCACAGATGCAGGGGAAGCCCAGAATGATAACTATTACCTTCTCCAATCCCCAAAAGGTGGGGGTATCTGAAGTCTTCTGCAGTATAAATGCAAGAGTAAGGCAGTTCTGCAGTGTGCAGCCTGCATTTTTTCTTCTAAATCAGGGATGGTCAAACTTTTTGGACCGAGGGCCACATTTGGGTATGCAAATTGTATGGTAGGCCATGAATGCTCACAAAATTGGGGGTTGGGGTATGGGCTCTGGGGTGAGGCCAGAAATGAGGAGTTCAGGGTTCAGGAGGGGGCTCTGCGCTGGAGCAGGGGATTGAGGTGCAGGAGTGTATGGGGGTTGTAAAGGCTCTGGCTGGTGATGCAGGCTCTGGGATGTGGCTGCGGATGCAAGAGTGCTCCAGGCTCAGACCAAAGGGTTCGGAGGGTGGGAGGAGGATCAGGGCTGGGTCAGGGGATTTGGGCGGCTCTTAGAAGCAGCAGTATGTCCGTTCCCTGCCCGCGCCCGCCCCCCCCCAGCTCCTATATGGAGGCAGGCCAGGCAACTATGCATGCTGCCCTGTCTACAGGTGCAGCCCCTGCAGCTCCCACTGGCCACAGTTCCAAGCCAATGAGAGCTGCGGGGTGGCACTTGGGGCAGGGACAGCATGCAGAGCTCCCTGGCTGCCCCTATGCATAGGAGGTGGAGGGAGGACATGCCGCTGCTTCCAGGAGCCACAGAACATGCGGAGCGGGGGCAAGCCTGCGACCTCGCTTCCTGGTGGGAGCTCAAGGGCCAAATTAAAACATCTGAAGGGCCGGATGCGGTCCCCAAGCTGTAGTTTGCCCACCCCTGTTCTATATCCTTGAAGCTTCAGATAAGGTTTCAGTGAAGATTTTTATAAAACCAGGTCAATCTTTTATATTAAAAGCTTTAATAAATTCCTCCCCAGCAGATTTCTCTGTCACAGCACAGCAAATCGTAAGGTCCAAGCTACATGGTAAATATGTTGCTTTGCCATATTTTTTCCACACTACCTTTTAACCTACTGATGGCCAATTAGGAAACCTTTAAGCAAAAAACAAATTAAAAAAGATCTAATTTCTGTATTCAGAAAAGTGCACTTCACTCCCAGTGAAATCAGCAGAAGTTTCACAAATATCTGAAAATAGAACTAGGACCAAATATCATTAACTGTATAAAACAATAGCACACTCTAATTGAAAGCAGGGAAGATTCTCCTTGAAGAGATTTCATTTTTTCCTTTATTTTAATCTTTAACCCAACAGTAGTATGGATTAACTAAGAACGTTATGATACTATCCTGCAAACTAATGAACCCACACAGAATAATAATATTGACCTAGCTGGGGTTGCTTTGCCTTCAGCTCCAATTAGGTAACTAGACCAGTCAACCAGTCCAGAATTTTACATCTAGTTCCCCTCTCAGGCAATCCTAGCCTACTCTACCTGGTCAGGAAATTTCGCATCAAAAATGTAATATTTTATAAAGTGGCAATTTTAAACAAGTAGGTGGAAGCCATCTCGGTTGTGAAGCCAGTTGCAGAAACTCAGTCTTCCACATGCACCTTAGCATCACCATAGACCACATACCATGACCTTAACTGTTCCCCACACCCTCAGTCTTTCGTTGTCCATATCCCCTTTACCAAACTACCCATTAGTTGTAGACAAACTATTAATTGTGGAAATCTGTTGTAGTGTGTTGGAAAGGGGTAGTTTGGTAAATAGGGTGATGGAAGGCTGGTACCCCAAGGGGGAAGCAGAATTAAGTTTGCAATGCATGAAGTGTAGAATACGGTAGTTGTGATAATGATAAGATGTGCATCTCTGGGTGGAGAAAGAGTATATGTAATGTTAGATGGCTTAAATTTTCATGTCCTTGCTTTTGTGGGTTTGAGTCAGGATGTTACATACGTAGCAATCCTAAGTGCTTCACAATAAAGATTTTATACATTAATTTCCTAGTTTTAAAAAAAAATACTTAAGTGGCAGTTTAGCCTTGCACAAGAGATGGAAGACATGTGGGATGGGTATTAGTGCAGCTGCTAAAGGAGAAGATTTATATGCTAGAAGCAGCACATCAACAGCATAGAGTTTATCTGTTGGCAACAGCTAACAGACTTGAGCTTATGAATAATGGCCTGAAATTCAATTAAAAAGAATCACACCGAACTAAACTCTACTAAGTATACAACACTATTAAATTTTGTGTATATAAACAATTTTATTTTAGAGATATCAGTCTACAATGAATGGTTGGACTGCCAAGGAAAGAATTCAGCTAAAGCCAAAATTTCAAAGCCTTCTTACTAAAAATGTAGGAGAAATCAAACCAAAACATCACAGAAAATTTAAAAGATCCAAGTACTGTATGTAGTTTTTCTACAAGAAAGGCCACTTACTTGTAGAAAAAAACTAGATTTATGCCTCATTTTAGAACACATCCCTCATGGTGTTGCTACAAAGCACCTCCATGAGGAAACTCATGTAAAGTTAGCTACAATCTGGACATAGCTCTAACATTTTAAAATCTGGATAGTCAAGCAAATTCTAACTATGGAAAAGTCAGAACTACTCAAAATTTCAGTTTTCTATTTCAGAAGGCTGCACTAACATGCTAGACGTTGGTGGGATCTCCAAATAACTGTCAGTTTAGTGAGCATCCAAATGAACCATGCCCAAGAATTACCTATATGACTTCAATACCTAGGGGGGAGAAGAATTTGAAAATTCTTGAATCACTGTCACTGAAGATGTGTTACACCAAGTTGAATATATAGCCAGTTCTTTCAAAAATGGTATAATCAAAAATGGACAAAACTGGATGAGTACCAAAAAGGTGTGACTTAAAAATATGGAAAAGCAATGATTTGCATGTGTTCTTTTGTTAGCAATATGTAACACATTAGCTCTCACTCACACTGACCTACAATTTCAGGATCTAAAATTGTGGAATAATTCTCCATACATCTTGTCACATTGTGCAAGTCTGCGGAAAATCTGAGTGTGCATTTTTGACTTGTTCCTATTCCATGTACAGTATTCTAAATTTCTTCAACATTTGTATCAGAACTTAAGTAAGCCAGGCACTATTGTGTCATGTTCCTGCTTCTTGCTCAGTCAGTCTTTACTATTTTTGATGCATGTTTTGGATTGTTCAATTTATATTAGGGAGTTCTAGGACTAATACAATACTCCCACACTCAGGCGATTTCTGTACTTCAGTACTACAAAAATGTAGCCAGCAGCGCTTTAAAGATTCGGCAAAGCTTCCATTATGAAACCCCATCTTACAGTGGTTTTGTTTATGAAGAGTTATCTGCAAAACTTATTTTCTGCCTGCTCAAGAAGATAACAGTGTGTGTTCTCCCACATACATTTACAGGACTCAGAAGTCTAGACTTGTACTAATGGAATATAACTGTTTCTGTGATCTTTGATTTTGTGAACTTTTTGTCAAGTTAGAAAAGTAGCTAACTAGAGTTCAAGTACAGGATAGATGAGGGCAAGAAAGTATTTCAGAAGCAAGGTTTTGAACCCAAATAACTTGGTGGCTCTGTCTAGATATGTGGTGGCTCAGAAGTCCAGAAACTGACAAACTACATCTACCTCTGACTGAATATGAATGCATGCGCATGGTTTTGTCAGAACCCCCTCCTGTCCACACCTAAACGCCAGAAACCCAGCTTTTAAGGCATTTACAGGGCAAGAAGGCTAGCATGTCTGAGGGGTGTGGGTATGAACATTCCTGGGGATGTGGCACAGTCCTATACCCATGCCAGTTTGTAACGTGGACAGGGGTCAGAGACGTACTCTCTCTCAAGAGTTTACTAGTTCTCCAGCCCTATTCCCACAATGTACTGAACCCTTTTCCTGCCCGACTCTTACCCAAATCTATAAAGGTCCTTGTCTCTGCATTTTCCCTGTAATAGCGACCTGTGCTCACCACTTCAGAACAGTTTTATGCTGCAATCTTTTTGCCCGTAAATTGAACTTGGAACATACTTGAGAGCAGCCACCTGCTCAGATGAGCATACCTGGATCCTTATCAAATGGGTGGCTGAAGTTCACTGTCCTCTACAACTTCTCCTGCAGCACTGGGAACTTACACTTGTACCAGGTGGTTTTGGAGAGGCTGGGGCAGGCAACATTCACCACACTCCAGCCCAGTGCCAGGAATAGTAAAGCACTGGAGGCTCTTGTATTAGAATGCAAAACATTCCAGCCATTGCTCCAGGAGGGATCTTCCAACAAGCTTGTTCTTCAAAGAGTTGGACCGGGTGCTCTCCATAGCTCCCAGCATCAGCCCTGTATACACAATCCCCTCCTCAACTCCACTGGCCTCATCTGAAGGAATAGTGACGAAGGCTAAGGCATGGAGGCAGCCCTGGAAGACCAGGGGAAGAAAAGCATGTTATCCTTCTCCTCTGCCTGGAACAGCCGATTCAGCAAGCTCCTCCTGATAAGCCAGAGGAGGATCCCAAGACTCAGAAGGAACCAAAACATGAGGATGGTAAGTTAAAACTTCACCCTCTCCATCAACATTCCGTCCCTCTTTCTCTGCACCTGCACGCAGGACTGGAATGCCACTCTCCTCCTCCCCCCCCCCACAAATAGTCCTCAACCAAGACAACTGTATATTCTACATTTTATTGAATTACGACGAACCACTATAAAGCTTTTGACAGAAGCTATAGAAAAGAATATCAGCAAGCTATCATTATTGCCCCGGGTTTTCAGTTTCTCAGCCAACAGGGAAATAGCAAGGAAGTGTGTACAAAGGTCTGGTTTAAGGACCGGACATTTGTACAAATGTGAAGTTTCTCCAAAGTTACAACTGTATTCTTCTCTTTTTCAAGACCACAAACTTTCACTGCACTTTCACTTCACTTGACCCTTATAAACAGGATAAGTGTGGAAGGTGGGAGTTGATTTTGTACCAGGGCTGGTTACATATGGGAGGGAGAAGGGGGAACCTTTGCTTCTTTGAAGAAATCAGTGGTCCTCTGTCTCAGTACAAATGTTTTCAATCATTTCCATGCCATGGTGTCTGCCATCCCTTCACTCAGAGCCATGCCACATAAGCTGGGAGAAAGGGGGGCAAGTGAATGATCCACTCCACTGGCTGCACAAACATAATACAGTGCCCCTTTGCAGTGGGGATCCAAGTAGTTTGCACTCTTGATCAGAAAGTTCACAGTACAGTTGCAATGTGATTCTTTCCCTGTTCCTTTCTCCTTACTTTGTGGGAGGGGCCAGATTTCCTGATGCCGCAGGTTTGGGACAGATGCTTCGCTTCTTCCCCTCCAGGCAGGCTCCATCTAGTCACTTAACTTATGATTTATTTCCATTCAAATTGCCTCTCAGTCCCATAAGTACATGTCGGCAAACTTCTGGTGCAGCAGAAACTCCAGCTGGTTTTTAAGGGTCAACGGCAGCACAAACGTGCTTGGTCGACCTTCATGGCTCACCAAAGTCCTCCATTCAGCAATGTAGAGAGGTGACAAGTAGCACAAACATTTCTCTTGCACAGACTGCTGCATCCCTCCCCACAGGACCGGAAAGCCACTCCCTTTTCCAATCTGGTACTTTTAAAACTTCAATGTTCTTCAATAGATAGCCACTCTTTAAAGAAGAAATTGAGGACTGTTAACGCTACACCTGAAATAAATGCAGCCCTCCAGCCGACTGGCCAAATCACACACTTTAAGACGTTAAATTAAAAAAAAAAAAAAATAGTTTGTGCTACCTACCATTTCCAGCAGGTGCTCCTTTCTCCAGGGCTGCAAAAGTTGTTTCAGAACCAAGAATACTGAAAGAACTGCATTCCAGAATTGATGAAAAGTAACAATATTGTGGATTTCCACAGTGTAGTTATGCTATGTGGGGGGATTCTTAACCAGCTTTCCAAGGAAGAAAAAAATATAACACAGCTCTTGTGATTAAAGTGGCAGGACCTTCGGCTTAGGAGAATGAACCCATTCTGCCTGGAGCAACAGCACAGGGATAGTAGAGGAAGATTGAGAAGGACACTGGAGCACCTGCTCATCAGGATTGACAGAAGGAGCCAGTAACAGTTTGACTTTCTGAGGAAGAGAGAGGAAAAGGCTATTGAGTGGAAGAAACATTTTTTCCAAAGGCAGGAATCTATAATGGTCCAGTTCCTGGAGCAGGACACATGTATAGCGAACAGGAACCTGCCCAAAGGGCCGAGAGCATGCCCAGTTGCAATCCATGATACAAATGGTGGTGGAATGGATTCAAGTCCTGCCTGCTGCAATAGCTATGGAGGAACTGGCATCTCCATCCCCTTCGCCAGCTACTCTTCCTTGTGCTGTTGAGGTGGAGGATCCAATCCCAACAGTGATGGGGGGAGGGAGGAGGTACATAACTCCAAGCACACAACACCCTGCACCAGCACCTAAAACCCCTAGCAGGGAAAGTCCTGTGACCACGAAGGAAGGGAAATATGAGCCCAAGACTGTGCCTGAAGCCCACCGCATGTCCAGATCCCAAACCCTGAAAAGGAGATGGCCCCATTTGTGCCCCCCAAATGTTTTCTGCAGCCTTGTTTGGGGGAGTGGGAGACCAAGGCCAAGGAGAAGGAATCATAGGCAGTCAAGTTTTAACATTCTTCAGGGAGTCTGATCCATTGTTTTCATTCACAGTTCCTTTTAAAAAACATTCAGAGTTTTGTTACATCTATTAGTTTTCAATAAACGTTATCTTTATTTATCTGTGGACCCTTCATTCAGGTTGGGATGCAAGAGTACTCTCCTCCCCACCTCTTTGGAGCAGAAAACTGCAAGATCCTGTATCTTTCCTTCCCCAAACTACCCTTACCTCCCCTGTCCAAGTACATGAGAATATAAGTAAACCAGAGACATGCTGAAAAGGCAATGTGCATAGAAATAACAGGTCATTTAATTATCTGGGGTGGGGGAAGGGTTGATAAACTTCCTTATGTATTCGCAAAACAGAACAGGAAAAACAAAGTAACTGCCACAACATACTGAATACGGCTAAAAATATCCCTTTCCCCCCAAAAAACCATAACCACTTTGAACCAACAGGTTACTCATAGCTGATGGCTAGTAAATGCCCTTATCCCCCTATATGCCACAAACCAGTTATAAAAGCACTTCCCATCCCCTTCATCAATTGTTCTCATTGTCCTTCAGGCACTGAGTAATCCCCCTAAAACAGACCGCAGTTAACAACTGTGAACATTAAACACAAAACAAAATAAGTGCAATCTAACTAAACAGATACCCTCTGCAAACAATCAATCAAAAGCCAGAAGGCGTTGGATCTGGGGAGGCACCTTACCCCAGTTAAGATAGCGAGTCATTACTTAAACAATTGGTTAATGACTGTAGTCGGGAGGGAACAAATTTGTGCATTGAAACACGAGTGGGAATGTTGCTTAGCGTTTTCACTGCTTGCCCACAGTTCCAAGCTGTAGGCTATATCTACACTGCACTGTGCTGCTAAAGCCTTGCTGCTGTAAGGCACACAGTGCAGCCGCTCTGTCAGTAGGAGAGAGATCTCCTGCTGACAAAATAAAACCACCCCCAATGAGAGGCGGTAGCTTTGTCGACAGGAGAGTGTCTCCCGCTGACAAAGCACTGTCCACACCGGTGCTTTTCATCAGTAAAACTTTTGTTGGTCATGGGTGTGGTTTTTTTAACACCCCTGAGCGACAAAAGTTTTACCAAGGAAAGCGCAGTGTACACATAGCCATGGGTGCAAGTTGCACCCTTGATTTTCCAGGCCATCTGTGATTCAGCACCATGAACATCCACTGGATCAGGCTGTCTGTAAAGGCTTTAAAGCCAGTCCTGTCCTGTATCCTCTCTATAAAGTACCTGACTTTAGCTTGACGAATGTTATGAAGGGCCCAGCAAACTGTGGCAATGCTGACCACAGTGGTATCCAAGCGGGGCACAGGCATTCCAACGAGCCTTCAACCACCCAAAAGCACACTCCACTACCATCCTGCAGCTGCTCAGTTTGAAGTAGAATTCCTGTTTTCCCAGGTTGTCAATGTCAGAGCAGGGTTTCATGTTCCCAACAACTGTGGCCACAGAGATACCATACAAAACCATGCTGTTTCTGAGGGATAAAGTCCCTTCCTCCCCTCAAGTATAGTCCCAATAGCCTCATCACCCTGGCGTCACAAATCTTTTCTTGTGTGTCCAAAACTAGCAATCACGAATTTGCCTTTGTGGTTCACTAAGCCTTGAAGAACAAGTGAGTAGTAACCTTTTTGACTGATGCACTCACTCACTCCTTTCAGCAGGCAAAGTATGGCAATGACCCCCATGCAGTTTTGGAAACCCTATTCTCTGGAACCCAGGCATAATTTCTGGAACTTCAGTGATGACAGCCACTGTGGGTAGATGAGAGTGTTGATAGCTTCACAAACCAGCACTACAACCCCTACAGTGGACTTCCTTACCCCCCGAAGTGGTTTGAGACTGACTGACTGGTGCCTGTCTGGCACTGTCAACTTCCTGGCAATAGCCACTGCCTTCTGCGCCAGTATGGATCTTCAGAACCGAGTTTTCTGCCATTTTAGGGTTTGGCCCAGCTCCTCAGAGCTCCATAAACATCTGCTTCCTCATTCTGCAGTTCAGCAGCCACTGGTTGTCATCCTAGTTTTTCAATAATACGTGATCCTACCACATTGTGCTGGTTCTCCTGGTCCAGATATGGTAGCCCACCCATGGACACACAGACTGAATGAGGAAACAGTGGATCAGTCATCATCCTGGTCTTTGGTGGGTGAGAAAGGCCAAGTCCATTCACCCAAGGTTCTCGACAGTCACATACTGCAACACACATGCATTTGTCTTGCGAGAAAGAGAGGGAGCAGAACCACATCAAGTCACTTGGTTTCATATCTTCCACCCAGTTGGACAGGAGAGGGGGTGAGCAGGAACTGCTCTTGACAAATGTGTGATGGCGTCTACAGTAGCACCAACATACAGCAAAGCAGATCCTAGATGGTCTCCTGTGATGCACAGAACCCTTGGATATCGCCCCTAAAGTTCTAGCCCCTAATCTTGTGTACCAAAAAAAGGCAGCGTGGACACTGATATACACAGATACAGAGCATATACCCATATCCAACACAGCGAATTTGGACACTCAGCTCAACAAGGAGTACATGCTCAAGTGTATACCCAGTATCCAGGTAGGAGTCAGTGTAGACATAGCCTCCATCTGAGGTCCTTTAAAACAAATTTAGTTAAAAATCCGGGCATTGTTTCGGATGAGTTTTTGTTTCATGAGGATACATCACTCCCATTTAACCTACAACCATCTATGTTTTAAAAAAGTGAAATGTAAAAGTTAACCTGTCAGTGTCACCTGTGACATTACTAGGAAATTTGTCTGTTACCTATACATTTCTCTTCCTGGAAATAGAACATCCAGCAGAGTATTTTTGATAGTTCTTCCAAGTGGATGAGTCCTCCCCTGATGGATGCAAAAGTAGCAGTGCTATGATCAATGAGCCCCTCCCCTTACAACCTTTGCTTTAGGATATGTTCATTCAGAGCCAGCCAGAAGGAAAGGTAAAGCTGAAAAGATACTTTATCAAAATTAAATTTAACAACAACCAGCGCCAACAGGAGCCGGAGACTTGAACAATGGTTACTTATTCTCAGCTTTGCTAAGAGCATCTCCAGAAACACAAAGTGAGATGAGAGCACATGATGTGCTCTCACTTGAGAAGTGAAATTTACCGCTAACAGTACAAATCTTCAATTTCTAAGTGAAAGCACTTCCTCATAATATGTTAAAGATGACAGAAAGGAAAAGTGATAAGGAATACACAGGTACTCAGAAATTCTTAAGAGTAAGAGACAGCCAATTCTTGCAACCACTGAAGCATGCTGTAAGAAGAGTACTTTGTTTCCTTTTACAAATGTCACTCTGCCAGGTCTTTGATGATCCTTCTGTCAAAATCTATGCCCAAGCAACAGTCCAAGTCCAATATCTAAAGCTTTGTAAATATGAAGCTATCTCAGCTAAACAGTGCAGAAAACTGATTATGTGCCTTTTAACATACAATGTAACTATGGATCTATGCATATACTTGGTGAGAAAGTGCAGCCTAGTTTCCTTACAAAACAATCACCGCTCTTGGACTGGTGAATGGGAGGGAGGTATGGGGAAGAGAGAAATGGAAGTATAGACAGCTGAGCTGATCTTTGGGTACCCTCTTCTCCTCTCATTGCAGAGGCCAAGAATTAGAAGAGCATAAGACACAGAAAGCTCATGAGAAACTGTCTATTCCTGCATCTTCATTGGGAAGTTCCGGTGAATCTTTAAAGGAGGTTGTCCCAGCTCTATACTGCTATAGAAGCCTCCATGGGGAGCACCTACCTACTAGGAAGAACTGTCATACATACTTTTGATCAAGAAAACTTAAAGACAGGATATATATGAAATATACGAAAATGTATTGCTCAGCACCCTCCGTAGCAACCTAATTTGTTCCCTCCAATACACAGTGTTCTCTTCTGCAACTTATGTGGACTTTTCAAACCACTCTGCACAAAAATGGTTGAAACTGAGTTATCTTTGTTTTAGTACAGAGCTGGAAAGATAGACTGTAGTGGTGTTATTTTGTGAAAAGCCTTTTTAGAACAGTATTTTCTAAAACAACTCAGTTTTTAAACTTGTGAATTTTGCAGTACAAAAATGAAAGTTATATTCTCATGCTGATTTTGGGCCTCAGACCTTGTGTAACCTCCACTAATGAAAGCAAAGTGCAGAGACAGGAGTCACTACAGGTGACATGCTCTCCTGTTTATCCCAGATCGTAAGAGCAACTATGTCCAGCCGTCTCTGCTTGTGGTCTGATCCCAGTAGTAGTGGCATTTTACCTGCTGCATATTATCCAGAAATACACCACACAGTTGTCTACTCAGATAAAAAGAACCACTGCATGACTCTCTCTGCATGCAGCTCATCCCATTTTCTGGAGGTGTTTCCGTAACACGCTCTACTACACTGCCAAAGCACCTTAGACACTGCTTTTCAAAGTCTCCAGTGGAAAACTTTTTTGTTGAGTAAGAGCTGAGCGTTCACCTTATCCTCACCCTCCATTTTGAGTAGAGGATTGGAAAGTAGTGCCAGCACCAGATAATTTATGGCACTTTTTCAAAACTTCCCTAAGAATCTCAGAAAGCCTACATTACCCAGAAATTATTGCTATGTTGAACTACACTTGGAACTGTGGGGCAGGAATCCACAAAGCAATGCTAGTGTGCATACCCAACAAAAGTGCAATAGTACTTCTAGTGGTTCAAATAGCAACTTTTCAGCTATATACACAGAGATAGACACATGGTGGTTGTAAGGTCAATCACTGTCACAGAAGTACCTGAAATGCTACAGCTCAAATTCCTCAGGAACTGATGACGACTGCCTTTAAAATGTACAATGTCAGTAATTTCCTCACCTTAATATTTTTCTCCCTCTTCAGATTTTATAAAGAAATGCTTAGTTTGCAGCAAACTCTGGCAGTCTTAGTCTCTCTCTCTCTCTCTCTCTCTCTCTCTCACACACACACACACACACACTTTTTTCAGAAATAGTTTTATGGTCCCTTAGCCATTTCTTTTGCAACAATTAAACATATGCAGCACTTTAACCTACTAGAACATCTTTATCCACTTGCACAGTGGTTTTCAATCTTTTTTCATTGGCAAACCCCTAAAAAATTTCAAATGGAAGTGCGGACCCCTCTAGAAATCTTTGTCTGTCGATCCACCCAGGAGTCCGCGGACAACAGGCTGAAAACCACTGCAAAAAAGGGTTTGCAGATTGTTAATTAAGATAATTTGTTAGATTTTATGAAGATGCTTATTTTTCTAAATGACACTTTAGTGTCACCTTGATACCATAAAATTGTTGTACAAAAGTACAAGTTCGGTTAGGATTCAAAGAACAGTTTATACCAACTGGCTTGTCTTCTCCAAAAGTAGGGTTTTTTTGCATTTATATTTATTAAACTCTAACTCACAAGCTAAGTTATGTAGCAGTATAAATATTAATGTGCTGCAATAAACTGCAAGATCCATATTACACAGAACGTCTGGACTATTTAAATCCCTCTCAACAAAGCACACACTCACTGCCAGTTGGAGCAAGGCAAGCTGTGGCACTGAGACTCTAAGGCACCTTTTCTACTTCCTCAAACTAAAAAAGTATCACAGCATTTAAAATGTTTAGTGAACTAAGTTAACTCCCAAATGAAAACTGAAGTCAAAGACAATCCTCGTTTCTCCAGATCCCCAAAACTCCCCCAATAATCTGCAAAATAATATGGTCTTCAGAATTTATCGTTTTTTTTTTTAAATCAGGAGATTAATTATCTTGATGGAAGCCAGAACGCAGTCTAATGTGCTTTATAACAACCCGCCTCTACAGAGAGTCCGGTTCTCAAGGGAAAGCACTGAATCTTCCTTCTCTTTATTCCTAGCACATTTTGGGAACTACTACAACAAAAAATGACAAAAAAGGTTTGCCAGGCACAGACAATACAAAAACAATCCAACTCAAAAAATGAGGCTCCTGAAATGGGAAAATGAAACCTGTTTCTTTATTTTAAACTGAAAATATGTATATATGAAAAATTCATGAGCTGCATCCCCTTCCTCCTTTGGGAAAGGATAATTTATAGGAACAGAAAAAGATTTTCTGAGGAAAAAGTTACCTTTTATTTGATAAAAACCCATGTCCATTATCTTTATTTAGTTTCAAAATTATTCTTCCATTTTATTCTCCATCTCCGTGGAGGTGCCTCCTCAGCCTAGACAATAAATCACTTTGGCACTGTTGGTCATTACAGCGGGAATATTCATTTTTGATGTCATAATACTGCGGTGGATGAGTATAGGAAACCAATTTCTCATAGTCCTAAGGCAACAGAAATAGGGTTCATCTTTTAAAAACTCAAGTTTAACATGAGGACAGGCATTCTTTCAAACAGCTGAGAGACTGACCTTATTTTCATGGCTTGTACGCCGGAAAAATAGCTTTGACACAACATATTATGAATATATGTTAATTGCAATAGTATAACTTTAAACATTGTTCTTCAATGATATTTTAAATAATTTACTAATCATAACTTCTTAATTCACTGCAGCTAAACAGTTATATTAAATACTAATATGCCGTATTTTTTATATATTTTCCTCACATTAAAGCCGTAAGGAGAAGCAGTACTGCTGACAAAGTGACAGACTCAATATAGAGTGCTGGTTGTCACAGATGGTGCAATTTACTCAAATACTGTTGAAAAATCTCACTGAATTAAGTATTTTTTGAAGTCTATTGTATTAAATGAAAAGTTTATGTATTATATGTAACTTCCCCAAGGAGGAGTTGTGGCCAAATGTAAACCTTGCAAAATGTTACTTACTCTTGGTTGGAACTGAGGGGTGATCTCTGGTAAGTTTATTAGTATGCCTGTAGGTTCTATTATTATTTTTAAAATTTTCTCTATAATGCTATCACTTTAAGAATAAATGTGCTTGCTTATAAAGGGCTGCATCATAACTTATAACTGTGGGCAACTGCACTGTTTATAGCCTCTGGTGAGAAACCAAAGTGCAGACACTAGCCACTCAGACCATCTGGCTTGCAGAAACAACAGTGTTGGCTGAGAACTGCAGCCTAAAAAGATCTTGGTTAGGATGCAGAGAGACATGTGTCTCTGTCCATGAGCGGTGATGGCTGGAGAGCCAAAAGCCTAAAAGCGGGTGTCCTTGCTGGACCACAGAGGGGGAAATAAGGAGCAGTCGCTCTGAACTGTGACACTGATTACCAACACAAGTGCATAAGTTATCAAAACCATGATATCACCACACAGGATCTACTTTAGATAAATTGGAATCAAAGCCTTTAGGGTGTTATATGTTAGAATGAATTTTAATTGCTAGACAAAAATTCATTCTCAGGTAAAAGCATATTGTAATATGACAGACTTGTGAGGGTACAGCTACAAGCCAATATAAATTTATAATTACATACAAAACATTAAAAGAAAGTTATTTGGGTTGCAAAGGCAAGCACTCAAAAACATAAGAAATACCAGATTTAAGATTGCCTGTGCAACTTTTATTCCATTATGTTCATCCATCCTGTGTACCGAATCAGGCCGTATTTCTGTAGAAAAAACACTATGTAATTTAAAACTGTCAGAATGCATTCGCACAAGAGGCACAATTAAGGTTGCATTGGCAATGCTAAATCTCGTATTTCCTTTGACTTTCAAATGTTTGACTTTGTGCCCTAAATAGCCTTCTTTTAAAGTAAATTTTTATGCAATTTACTAGTTTTTAAAAAACAAACAAAAAAAAAACAGATTACATAAAACTCTTAACACCTGCCTTTCACGCATGTGTCACAGTTACAGGCTAACTGCACTTTTGACCCCTCTTCTAGCCTGTGTGCGCGCACCCTTTCAGGTGACAGGCCCTGCATGCCTTCAATTCTCTCTGGATGGAACCCTATGAGTCCCAGTTTAGGTGTCTCAGATAAAGGCAGGGATAATAGCATGAAGCAGCAGGCTATCAAGTTTTATCTTCCCTCCAGCCTAAATGCAATTAACCTCTTCTTGAATTAATCCCCTGTATGCTTACCGTAAAACCATGATAAACAAACAGATGGAATATATAATATTAATAAAACATTACGGGCGGGTCTCCCATATCCTTCGCACAGGATTCTACCATTTGAGGTACAGAATTAACTACATTAGCTGGTGACAGGAGCAAACTGTCATCCCAAAGAAGGTGGGGCCACTTGGGTCATGTGCTGGATCTGATAGGTGTTCAGTGGACCAGCCCAAGTTTCTTCCTTGCCACCAGAGAGATGGGAAGATCTTGCCCTATGTGGTGGCCCCAAAGGCAATTGGCTTCTGGGGCCATGTGCTCGGACTGGAGGAGTGGTTGAGAGGGAGTCTGTCCCACCTCTCCCGCTTTTGGGAGCTGGGGGGAGCTCCTGTCTTATTTAATGCCTCCAGAGTGCAGGGGATAGGCCACTAGGGCCATGTGGAGAGTCCGGGAGAAGGTAATTATGGGGAATCTCCACCTACTCCAAACCTCTAGACAATCCCAGTATAGTATCTGCTAGTGTTGCTAAAGCAGCAACATCATGAATCTAGCTCTTTGGAAAGTTCTTTATTATTATGGCACACTGCCAAAATTTCTGAGAGTCATGCAAGTAACAAAAAGGAAACTGTGATTTTAAGTTTACAACTCGGCTGAACCTGAATGGCATTTCACTGGACAAGCCTAAAGCACGTCTCCAGCCCAAAGACTCTCTCATTACTGAATTTAAAAGGCTTACGGCAAACAATGGAGGTCAAGTGTTACAAAGTGACAAACAACAGTCCTAAGAATCTTTTATAACAGAAAGTGTTAAGAAACCTAAACACAGAAGTTGTTCCCAGCTTGCTCCATAATAAAACTGCTCTAAAAACATGTTTAAGTGTGTTTGCTATAGTACCATGATACATTTTGACAAGTGAAATAATTTAAAAAAAAAATCTATTTACACTATTTTATCTCTCTGCTTTACAGGATTACCTACTTCCCTTCGGCTGCACTGCTTTTAGATTTCCATTCTCTTGTTATTCCCTCACCAATACTACTCTGCATTTTATTCTGTGCTCCCTGGTAGTGAAACCAAATTTGCCAGAAATAGACTGAAAAACTTATTCCAACAGCAAGAAATTAGACTTTAAAATCTGCTGCAAAAAACAACAAAATAACCACCCACAGACCAGAGCAGCACAGAACACTGTAGAAAAAAATGTACAGGACAAATGTTTTAGCACAAGATTGTTCTTGGGAAATGTGTTTTATTAAAGTTAACTTCCTAGGATTTACAGAAATTTGCAGTTAAGCACACTTCTGCTTTACCCAGAACTGGAATACCACAAATAGTTGTAATGCAAGCTTGCACACACCGTCCTACCAGCATCTCTCAAACCTACTATGAAAGAACTTTCTAGAAATTAATGAATCGGTAGCATGCAGCCATGCCACTTCAAATGTTGCTTAGATCTCACAAGCAAACCAAAATCAGGATTAGTCAGTACCTGGGGACGAGATCTCCAAAAAACATTAGCGTGCTGCAGGCAACAGAGATAAGCTTTTACAGTTGCAGAAGGTCTCTCAGAATTTAAGGAAGGTTAAACCTTGATGACATAGCCAAATTGCAACCTGAGTAATTGCTTACTATTTACTTAAAATTCACTTGTGGTTTCAGATGATGTTATTCTTATCCTAAACTGCTGTGCAGTATTAAAAAGCTGCTGCATTCTGCTGCAGTTATCTATTTCCAGAGCGAATGAAGCAACTCTTGTAAATATATTACACACACAACTATGTAAAAGAATGTTAAGGTTGCAAAGCCAAGCACTCAAATTAGGAAGGGTCAAAATTAATGATGCCTTCATTCAGCCTGCTGGTGGGCAGCAGTATGTGCACGTACACATATGCATAATACTCCTGACATTACATAGGAATCTAGCAGAGCCAAGAACAGAATTGAGTTCTCTTAGGTCCCAGTCTGGTCTTAAAACACAGAAGAAAAATCTCTCTTCATGAAAGTCCCCTCCTCATTCACTGTGCATCACGTGTATTGCACTGGGCAAGGTAGGAGCCCTGCAAAACTAACACACACACACACACACACACACACTTTATTATATATATATATATATAATGACTTAAGCTTGTATTGGCATTTATAACTCTGACACTTCCAAGCTTTTGAATGCTTGACTTTCAAACCTAGACATTCTTTTAACGTACTGCTTTAAAAAATGCAACTACAACTACATCATGTGGAACCATATTCCCCACATAGGTGTCAGCAGTGTCTGAACCTAGGACTTTTAGATCTACACCACAGTTCTCCATCACTTGAGCAAAACGATTATCTGACTGTTGCAGATGCTTATGTGAACCAACTAGTAGAGGGGGAAGCAAAACACTGTCAATGGTTTACATAACTATTTGCTGGAGAGAAGAAAAATGTTGGGAATTAGGATTCCTGTGTTCCTCTACTGGCTATGGGAGAGAGTGTCATCTAGAGGTTAAAGTATAATACACACAGCAAAGTACAGATCTGACAGTGGCCTTACCAACTCAGAAACAGCGTTCCATACAAAGGTGGTGGAAAAAACACATATGGGAATGGTTGTGGAAAAGCAAATCATGCCAACCTCTATTCCTGTGTCAACCGGCAGAACACAATGAGATTTATGCATCTATCCATTAAGCACAGAACTAAGAACAACTTACTGCACACAGGCTGCCTAATAGCCATCAACTGGCAAACATTTCTTGTCACTATCAAACTGGGCTGGGTCTGACCCACTGACCCGATTCTTAACAAGTGTGCTTGTCGCTACCCATTTAAAACATCCCCATAGATTAAGAGTAAAATAAATAACTGGAGTTTAACTTCTTCAGTACCCTATGAACAAAGTATATGCAGCCACCTGTATGATCTCACAGCTATATGCTAAGTGCCATGTGTTACTAAAGTCTGCATTACTGTGGTAAAATCTGTGATCCTGTTTAGAAGTTTGTCATCACTCAAGGAATTAAAATTAATAGCAGCAGTTATTGTATAGGGAGGTTTATTTGTTCAGAATTCATGAGGTGTCGCCTTGGGCAAGAGAAGAAAGAGGAGAAACAAGCTATTGTACCCTCTCCACTGGAATTTCTGTTTGATATCAAAATCAGAAGTTGTGATATGGATATGTCTGGACAACTGCTGTTTGTCATTATGACTATACTCCTCCTGTTACCACAATTCTTAACTGTCTGGGACTCAAACTCACATTTCAGTTGAGGACTTAAGCCAACTCCTTTCCATCTCACCACACAGATAGTTTATACTTCAATGTTTTACCTAGAAGAATTTATTTACAAAATGTAAGTATTTGATTTGGTTTATTAATCCTTGTATTGGTCAGAGACCTGCTTTATAAAGACTTTGTTGTAGTTTGGCGAGCGCTCCTCAAAATAAGTGTGTTCTAACTGGATTTACACTATTGGCAGTGTTGTAGCCATGTTGATCCCAGGATATTAGAGAGACAAGGTGGATGAAGTAATCTCTTTTATTGTACCAATTTCTGTTGTTAAAAGACACTTTTGAGCTACACAGAGCTCTTCCTTTAGATCTATGTTATTTAGGTCTTCGGTTGCCCAGGCCTGAAGAGCAGCTCTGTGTAGCTAAAAAGCTTGTCCATTTCCGCAAGAGAAGTTGGTCCCTGGACTTATACTAAGCATTTTGTCAAACAGTTTTGTCTTATCATCCACTCTTCTCCATTCATGACCTTCTTCATAGGAAAAAAAATTATTTTACTGCCAACGTAAGAGTTTATGATGAAATTTTCAAAAGCACCTCAAGCGAATTAGGTGCCCAGCTCCCATTTATCTTCCACCTAGGTGAAAAGTAGATTGAACATCTGAACAGATTTTAACTAGCAATCTGAACCTTTACAGTAAAATAAATTGTGTGTGACTAGCTAAAGCACAATGTATGCAAAAAAATATTAGAAACTGGTGCCTTTTAAAACTGTGAATCTGCTTCCAAATGGAACACACATTGTTCTATTCCAGTCACATAACTGAGCTTTAGAAAAGTATTCACTCTAACTGTTGCAAAGCAGCAGCAGGCTATGGGCATCGGATTTTAGTGTTTGACTGACCACATTCTACAGCATGTTTTGCCAGAGCGTCTTATCCAAACATTTTCTCAAAGCAACTACTAGCCAACCATTTAAAATAGTTATAACATGAAAACCCACTGACCAAGGTCTTGTAACAATTAAAACAAATATGCAAGCTGTTATGTCTGGGTAACATTTATCTGCCCTTTACCAGTTTGAAGTAAATAGAAAAAAATTAACTGGATAGAAGAAAAAAACCTTACATTTTGGCAGTGTGTTTCTCCCCGACGGACAGAACAGGCTGTCCCCACAAAACCAGTATTTACCAAACGTGGTTCAAAGATTAAATTTCACCTTCACTGGCATTCACCAAGTGGTGAGTATGTGTGTCACAAGAAGCCACAAGGGGTACAAAAAATAGTTTAGAGTAACTCCAAACCTACTCTTTATTTTCCACATGCTCCTTTAAGGAAAAAACTCATCAAGCCAAGTACTACTTGCAAAAAAAGCAAGTGTATTTTATTTTTTTAAGAAGAGTTGAAATTTAAAGAATAAAGAAGAATTTAAATTAAGCCAACAAGTATCATTGATTTTGTTTCCTTGATTATTTAAAGTCATCAATTCAGGCTGATTATGTTTCTGACCAAAATGCATCAGGCAAAAAGAACCATTCACACTGAAACAGTAGAACCTTATCTTTCGGGTACAGATCTTGTCTCATAATCCATTGCATAGTGTAATCTTGAAGTGACACAGGAAATACAGCAAAGAATCCTGTGGCACCTTACAGACTAACAGAGGTTTTGGAGCATGAGCTTTCGTGGGTGAATACCCACTTCCTCAGATGCGTGTAGTGGAAATTTCCAGGGGCAGGTGTATATATGCTAGCAAGCAAGATAGAGATAACGAGGTCAGTTCAATCAGGGAGGATGAGGCCCTGTTCTAGCAGTTGAGGTGTGAAAACCAAGAGAGGAGAAACTGGTTCTGTAGTTGGCAAGCCATTCACAGTCTTTGTTCATTCCTGAGCTGATGGTGTCAAATTTGCAGATGAACTGAAGCTCAGCAGTTTCTCTTTGAAGTCTGGTCCTGAAGTTTTTTGCTGCAGGATGGCCACCTTAAGGTCTGCTAGAGTGTGGCCAGGGAGGTTGAAGTGCTCTCCTACAGGTTTTTGTATATTGCCGTTCCTAATGTCTGATTTGTGTCCATTTATCCTTTTCCGTAGAGACTGTCCAGTTTGGCCGATGTACATAGCAGAGGGGCATTGCTGGCATATGATGGCGTATATTACATTGGTGGATGTGCAGGTGAATGAACTAGTGATGGTGTGGCTGATTTGGTTAGGTCCTGTGATGGTGTCGCTGGTGTAGATATGTGGGCAGAGTTGGCATCGAGGTTTGTTGCATGGATTGGTTCCTGAGCTAGAGTTATTATGGTGCGGTGTGCAGTTACTGGTGAGAATATGTTTCAGGTTGTCAGGTTATCTGTGGGGAAGGACTGGCCTGCCACCCAAGGCCTGTGAAAGTGTGGGATCATTGTCCAGGATGGGTTGTTGATCTACACCATCACAGGACCTAACCAAATCAGCCACACCATCACTGGTTCATTCACCTGCACATCCACCAATGTAATATACGCCACCATATGCCAGCAATGCCCCTCTGCTATGTACATTGGCCAAACTGGACAGTCTCTACGGAAAAGGATAAATGGACACAAATCAGACATTAGGAATGGCAATATACAAAAATCTGTAGGAGAGCACTTCCACCTCCCTGGCCACACTCTAGCAGACCATAAGGTGGCCATCCTGCAGCAAAAAAACTTCAGGACCAGACTTCAAAGAGAAACTGCTGAGCTTCAGTTCATCTGCAAATTTGACACCATCAGCTCAGGATTGAACAAAGACTGTGAATGGCTTGCCAACTACAGAACCAGTTTCTCCCCTCCTGGTTTTCACACCTCAACTGCTAGAACAGGGCCTCATCCTCCCTGATTGAACTGACCTCGTTATCTCTATCTTGCTTGCTAGCATATATACACCTGCCCCTGGAAATTTCCACTACACGCATCTGAGGAAGTGGGTATTCACCCACGAAAGCTCATGCTCCAAAACCTCTGTTAGTCTATAAGGTGCCACAGGATTCTTTGCTGCTTTTACAGATCCAGACTAACACGGCTACCCCTCCGATACTTGACAGGAAATACACTTGATCTTGGTCTACACCTAAATCAATTCTGAAACTTGAATTGGCACAGAAAGCTGTCAGCTGATTGGTAAGCAGGACATTCTATAGAAAGCATGTAAAATCAGTGCTCTGACATCTCAGTGCTTACTTGACAGTTTCCAAATAGGTGTCAAGGCATTGTTTTTCCATTTACAAAGCCCCAAATAGATTGGGACTAGCGTAAATAAGGCTGCCTTTCACATATAATATACTTCTACAGATAAAAGCACAGATGCAGATGCCTGATTCCCCTGGATAAGGGGTAAGGGGCTGCTGGCAGAGTACTCTCCAGATGGGCCTCAGGAACACCCTCTAACCTTCGTCCAAAATTGGCTGGATTTGCTATCATTCACAACATGCTGCAGGGTGTTTGTTTTACCTGGCTTTTGAGGACAGTTATGGGAGACTCTGGGGTATAATCTGTATTTAGAGCTGCTGCATAAAGCTTGTATTTAATTTTGTAATTTTAACAACTGGCAAGATACTCAGTGCTGGTGTACAGGCACTTACTGTTCTAAACAGAAGAAAAACACCTCTAGATTATAACTGAAAAGATTAGAGACAGTTACATTCTTCTTCTCTAGTCTGAGCATTTGACAGAAGTTGTTGTTTATAGAATAGTGAAACTAGCTATACAGCACCTCCTACCCCTTCCCAAGGCTCTATAACAGGATGTTCACAAGTAACAACAGCAGTCAAACTGAACTTGAAGAATCAGGGAAATGTGTGCACAGAGACAGAGGGAAGAAAGAGTGGAAGTAGGAAGGGACCCAAGCATATTTTGCAACATTTTCTGACCCACAAAAAAGGTTCTTCTAGGCATCAACAGGAAGAAGAAACTTAAATCTTTTAAAATCAACTTAAAATGTAAACCTCAATTATGTCAGCAGTAGCTTCATTTCTTGACAATATTTTTTAGCAACAAAAATAGTGTGTGTGTCAGTATGGACAAAAAAAAATCCTCTCTTCAATACCATATGTTACTACTTGAAAAACTAGTAGGCTCTTCAGTCTGGGTAGCCACACTCTACCGTATCACTGACTGATAGGTCTTGGTCAGGTACACTGAAAGTCTAGTGGTTAAAGTAACTGTGGATCTTGTAAATGGAAGATAAAATATTTATATGTATCAAAAAAGAGGCACATAGTTTGAGTTATTATGGCATCAATTACTGAACATTTAGAAAAAATCTGTTTAAGATGGACTTTTAAAATTCATTACACCCTCCCCCCCCATTTGCTTCAAAAAGCAGACTTTCCAATAAGGAATGGAAACTGCTATATTTTCCATAAAATAAAAGTCACCACCATATTGTAAATGAATACTTAGTTATGGTTACGTTAAATGAGGTGGTATAGTTAATTTCTCATGTGGAAAAAACTAATTAAAAACATTTTAAAATACTGTGGCTCTTCCTTATCCCACAGACCTTTCAGAAAGCCTACTGGCTGATTTTTAAGCAAACAAGAGAACCGTTTTAAGGATCGCTTTCAAACGCCTTTTAAATTAAAGTTAATTTGACTTAAAAATCATCAAGTGAGCAGTCTGAAGAAAATCTTAGGTTCCAGTCTTGTGGAGGGGGAGGGTGATGATGGTTGTCTCTCTCTGTGACAGGTGGTTCTTGAGGCTCCAGAGAATTGCTGGTGACAGGCTGCCCAAGAGTCCCAATATGGCCAAGGAGGTAGTACATAGGGCATGGGTGGAGGCCTCCATGGATGTTCATACCAGTGAAATGGTGGTTGTGGCTGTCTCTTATGAGTGATACCAATCTTCTCAGAGACCTCTGGGAAAGAGCTTCTATATGAAGGGAGAAGAGAGCCTTGCACAGACGTTTGGGAGACTGATGCAAGATCTTCATCAGAATCGTCCTCTTTCAAATCACTCTGTAGTGGTGTGACACTGGAAGAAACCATTGGTGAAACCACTGGTACAGGGCAAATATCCAGAGATCTGTAAGTCCTCAGTACTAGGAGTATATCGGAGCCAAGCAATGGTGAGTTGGGTGCCTTGGATGCAGAAAGGTCTCGGGAAAAGTGAAACTCTTGCAGTTCCATGAGTGTTGTCGGTACCGTGTCCATGCCATACACCAAAGTGAATATGGTTGAGGGAGCTGACGATACCATGACTCTCGACCACTACAAGGTGAGTCCAGATGGAGCCTGAGCAGGCTTCTTCAGTACCAGGTAAGAAAAGGTAATGCTCTGCTTTCCCAGGAGGCCCGGGTGACACAGAGTAGGGTGAACCCCGCCCCCTGCCGCGCGGGCTTTTCGCCACCAGGAGAGTGCTCCGGGAGCCACCAAGGAAGGATGGCGGAAAAGACAGGGTGAGCCTCCGAAGAGAGCCCCGCATCACTCCCGCTTTCCCACGCGGCCCGGGTGACACAGCGCAGGACGAAAGCCCACCAGCAGGAAGGATAGCGAGACAGGGCAAGGAGGCCGTCGAGACGACCCGGCCCCTGCCTTTGACCTCTGATTTCTCACAATCTGGGACTTCACTGTCTTTAGGTTTAAGTATGCTCTCGGTACCGGAGGAACTAGCAGCCTTATGGTTCCTGGGTTGGAGAGGCGAGGACGCCGAAGTGGCTGAGTCATCTGAGACCACAATGTCTTTGAGATAGATTCCTTACCTGGAGAATTCGAGGGATGGTCTTTGGGAGTCTTATGGGAGGAATCTCGGGTCCTCCTCTTAGATGCCTTCAAGGAGTGTGGTTCAGAGACAGCAGAAGCAGTGGAATTACTCACAGACTGGCGTATAGGGGGATCCTCAGGCCAGGATCAGAGGCCGAGCACTAAGAACTCTCCATCATGAGGAGTTGCGGTTTGATCTCTCCTTTTTTGTGGCTCTAGATTTTAATACCAGACAGAAGTTGCACTTATGGGAAACATGAAATACTACGAGACAACAGGATGCAGGGGGAGTGGCCATCATTCACCAGGATGGCCTGATACCACAGGCAATGCTTGAAACTAGAAGAATAGGGAATGTCCTCCCAGTAAAGTAGAACTCCCATGAAGGGAGAAACTATATATAATTTTTTAAACTATTACAGCTAAAACTACTACGTATAACTACTAAGAACAACTATAATAAGTTAATAAAAGAGCTAAGGAGACATAGTTGAGGTAAAATTCAATGTGGACAACTGCTAAGGCTCCATCTTAGGCCAAGGTGGTTGAGAAGGAACTGAGGGCAGTTCACCCACACAGTGCTACATACCAGCATGGAGCACGAGTTTGAGTAGCACACACATATAGGCCAAACAGACACTCCTATGAGAAATCTCCATTCAAAGGTGCAGGGAACGCAAGTGCACCTAGAGTGGGGCATTAATAGGGACATTGCTCAAAGAAACCCATTATCTTTGTGGGGAAAAATTCCCTGGGAGGCTTTATTTGGTTCAATTCAACGTTACGGCTCAAACAAGTGGCTGAGAGGTGGAACCACATGGGGGTTATTTGCAGCCAACATAAGCGGTCCAGCTCTGATTTCATTACAGAATTTACCCCCAGAAGTGACACAGTACTAAGTCTGGAGAACAAGCCTTGGATATGAGATTTGGAACTAGCCATCAATCTGAGGTGGCCAGGGCATAGTTAAGGTCTAAATGGAGGAAAGAAGAAACCTCACCTGAACTGGTAGAGGGCCTGTGCAGACTTGTGTTTCTGACATATCCGGACACCACTGAGGCCTTCTAGGATAGTCTGGCAATGGACCAATTTACAGATGTTCAACTGGACTTGCAGATCAAAATCAAAAAAGATGTTGAGGCGCTGCTGAATTCTCCACAGAACTTGAATCTTTTTCTGCAGCAGTTAATCAGAAAAGGAAGCAGCTGCTAGTGAGGAAGATGGACGCTCATCACCATAAACTATGTAAGTACAGCTCTGGGTCTAACGTGTATGACGAAAGAGGGGAATTCTAATTTGGTTCACGATCATATTGAACTATTGGAACAAGTGATAAATATGGTTTGTAAAACAAGCAAAATTGGCAATAATGCAAAAATTAAAGGAACAGTTCTGTTAAATGCTGGTACTGTGACAAAGCTGGCCACACAAAGTAGTACTGTTATAAATTTAAAGCTGGCCAAGACAGATTGTCACAAGTGTAATGAAAGCCTTCTCCCAGTTTGGAAAATAGACGGGGGAGACGGATCAAGTTGAAAGGGCATAGCTTGGAGGTACAGTAAAACCTGAGTTACGAACATACCAGTCAATGACAGACCTCATTTGGAACTGGAAGTACATAATCAGGCAGCAGCAGAGACCCCCCAAAAAGCAAATACAGTACAATACTGTCAAGCAAACTACTTAAAAATGCTGCTTTCCCTTTTCTCCTTCTGCACAGTAAAGCCACAGCGTGGGGACAAGCTCATCACACAGTCCCATGAAAGTGGCTTTTCTTATCCGAAAGTTCTGCAGCCACTGCTCATCATCCCAGACTTGCATGATGATGTGATCCTACCACTCAGTGCTTGTTTCCCGAGCCCAAAAGCACCGTTCCATGATGGTGAGCATGTCCGTGAATGCCACAAACAATCTCATACCGTATGCATTACTCGAGTCAATATCATCATTGGAGTCCTCGCTGTCACTTTGGATCTTAAAGAATAACTGGACTGACAAACTTGATATGAGACTCATCAGCATATTCCTCAGCAGTTTGGGCTTCATTCCCGCAGGGACAACAAGAGTGTGCAATACAAAAAAAAAGTTGAAAGATGGTGCCAATTGTGGACGGAATCAGAGGGATTGCTAGGATGCAAACCGATGCATCATGGGGTGTTGGGACAGGACCCAGAATGCCCCATACATCTTGCCCCCTTCCCACAAGCCACAGTGCCAGAATGGGAAGAAGTGCTCTGTGGGATAGCTGTCCACAATGCACCGCTCCCAATGCCGCAGCAAATGCCGCCACGCCAGTGCACTTGCAGCTGTCAGTGTGGACAGACTGCAGCGCTTTCCCTACTGCGCTCTATGAAGGCTGGTTTAACTCAAAGTGCTCTACATTTGCAAGTGTAGCCATGTCCTTACCCATTCAATCTGTGGAAATTCCCTTGACAGATATGGCCCAGGTTAACCAAATGATTTGTAGGCAATTGGTTTGCAGTGAACAAGTTGTCCTGTTACTCAGACAGGAACCATTATTATAGCTATAAGCTGTGGTAGATTTCCAACAAAGGAAAGAGGGGAGTGAGTGAAAGCTATTTTGAGAGATCCAGGGTCTCAGGGCAATCTTATGATACAGCTACACAGCAAACAACAAACATGACAGCAAGTCTCAGAGCCTACTCAACTGACTCAGGCTCCTGCTTCTTGGATAAAAAAGCAACACAGAAGTTTGGGCAGAGAGTGGAGCCCAAGATCCGAGACGTCTACACCGGTATTTTTAGCTCCGCTGCACGAGTCCGAGTCAGTTAACCCAGCCTCAGAGACTTGCTTCTGTGGTTTTGCGTTTGTTTTTGGTTTTTTTTTTTTGCTGTGTAGACATACCCTTAGCTGCTAAAAGTTCTTGTAGATCTGAAACAAGGACCTATGACCTGTTCGTTTTCTGAACATGTCTGACACACTACAAATAGTTTAAAAAAACAACTGCAGTTGTGAAACGCGAGTCACTGGATCTGGTAAATACTAGTACAGAAGAAAACTACAAGGGGGGAGCGAGCTCCCAGAGTTTCCATTGGACCTGTTCCAGCACAGTGCTGTACATTTACATGGGAACAGCAGAACAGTCAAGAGTCTTTCTGGTTAGGAATCATGAGTTGATCATCAGATTTGGGGTCCCGGTTGAATTACAAATGGAAAAAAAAAAAACACACTTTTAATCTGAAGCATTTCAAATTTGTGAGATTCTAAGGATCCACAAAACTCTGGCCAACCCAGCACAATACCTATCTGAAGGAATGGTGGAAAGGTTCAATAGGACTTGGGGGAGGGTTCAGCTGGCTACTTCTGCAGAACAGCACCAAAGGGACTGGGATCAGCATATCCCATTCCTTTTGACAGATTATAGCAGTCAAAAAGCATACAAGTGTACCTCAGCACTCTTCATGTTGGGGCATGAGCTAAAACACCAGCAAATTTTTTGTATGGAGTCCCTGAAGAGAAACAATGGGAGTTGTACTATTTGGATTATGCAGAAACCCTACAATCGGAAAACTGAAAACATTAACATCTTTGCTAGGGAAAATTTGATGATAGCCTATGACTAACTGAAAAGGCTGTATGATGTAAGGTCATATGGGGAAATTTTTGAAAGAGGTTACCTGATCTGGTCCCATAATCCTAGAACAAAGAAGGAAAAGAGCCCTAAAGTGGATAAACCTTGGCAAGGACCCTATGCAATACTGATCCAAATCAACAAAGTGGTGTACAGGATACAGTTGGGTCCCAGAACTAAACCCAAAGTAATCCCTAAGGAACATCTAAAGTGGTATCAGGGAGATAGAATTTCAGCTTGAGTGTACCCTGCATCTAAGAAAGTAGCTGTCAAAGTTGAGAATGGAAAAATTGTTAGAGGTGAATTTGCTATTAGAACAAAATGGGCAGGGCCTGCTTCAGACAGCCAGTTCTACAGAAATTGTAAGTGTTCATCAGAGGCTGATTGAAAAGAAAACCAGGTAGAGAAAAGTCCCAAAGACATCAGGTTGGAATAACAAATTGTGTTTGTGATATGAAACTATCCTGACAGAAAGACACTGTATATAGCTAAGCTTGTATCATTTATAATCTGTTCAATTATTTCTTCTTTTTGTTATGTATACAAGCAAGTAATCAAATACTAACATTGCTATTTGCTGTTCAAATGGTTAAACCTTTTTGAAAACAGTGCATCTTGCCGCCTCTATCTGATGGAGGCTGATTTACATAAAAAACCAGAAATCAAGCAGTCAGTTGCTGGTTTCATTAAAAGCTCTAAGAAGCCTTATGAGGGAAAACTAGAGCAAGTATAAAGAAAATTGAAAGTTATAATCTATGCTTGATATAGGCAAGAATTAATATTTCAAAGCCTCCCTCAGAATGGAAATGTAGGGCTTGTCTATACAGGGAAACAGTGAGGAATGCTATTACGCATTAGCACCCCATCTGGACACTTATTTAGGTATTCTTAATGCAGAATAAGAGTATCCATACTGGGAGTTACTGTTGAATAGATATTATTCATGCTAACTTATTTTGCAATAGCTTCCCCAGGGCAGACAACTCCTTCAAATATATTTCTCATAGCAAGAAGGGAGGGATGGGAAACAGCTATTATCAGGACAGGAGCCGGATACAACTATAACCCTTCCCCAATTTTATGGGCAAATCTGTATTATAGGGTAAATCCTCCTGTATGCAACCTCTCTGCGCATAGCCTTCTCCACTACCAGCAGCAGAGGGAGGGGAAAAGAAAAAAAATCACACCTTTATCAATTTCACTACTGCCTGCATGTTTCAGAAAACTGACCAGTGTCATAATCTCTCTCTACTGTTTGGAAAAAAACCTATGAGAAATCAATAGAAGCACTGTCTGCAGACTTAGTGAAGCACCGCCACATCATTTCACACTCATAAGATCTCCTTCAGAACCATAACCGCTAAAGATTGACTTTTTATTTTTAAATTGAAGCTTAGATTCTGCAGACAGATTGCTTAGGCCTGCCACCCACCAGGGAAAGCCTCCTCTACCTCCTGGCAAGTCGACTGTAAGCTCTAAAATATATATTTCTGTTGTAACATTCACTTTTGCATTTCCTGACTGATTTTAAGTGTCCAACCTTAATGCTGCATTAGCACAGTTTACACTGGATAGAAATGTTATTTAAAAGAGTGGCTCATTTTAATGGTTAAGGAGTTCTTCCTCTTCACAACTATAAACAATACTAAAAAATACCCTGTCCAGGCTGATAATTGGCGCTGAAAAAGGAGAGAGAGTACCAAATACTAATTACTCTACTAGACTAATGAATAGTTACATGCCAATATTCAATTGCATTGAAACAATAAGATTTACAAAACCTTGTTACAATCTACTTTCTATCCAATATAAATGACTAGACATTTCATGAACATGGCTAAGGGAAGCACAAAATTGAGATTAAGGTGAAAGCTCTAGGAGCATAAAGAAATTCGGCAACATTGACAACATATTTTTATATTACACTCAGGCCACTCAAGACTAATTTAGGACCCTATTTTTCTCTGTACAGCAGTTCTCAAACTGTGGGTCAGGACCCCAAAGTGGGTTGTGATCCCGTTTTAATAAGGTTGCATTAAACTTGCTGGGGGCTGGGGTTTCGGCTCTTCCTCCCTGCCCCCCCGTCTCAGGCAGTGGGCTTAGGCTTTGGCCCTCCTGCCTGGGATAGCAGGGCTCAGGCAGGCTCAGGCTTCGATCCCTCTGCCTTCCCTGGGATCATGTAGTAATTTTTGTTGTCAGAAGGGGGTCATGGTGCAATGAAGTTTGAGAACCACTGCTCTATACCAGTGGTTCTCAAACTTTTGTACTGGTGACCTTTTTCACATAGCAATCCTCTGAACGAGATTCCCCTTATAAACTATAAACACTTTTAAATATATTTAACACCATTATAAATGCTGGAAACAAAGCAGAGTTTGTAGAGGCTGACAGCTCACAACCTTCCCATATAATAACCTCATGACCCCCAAGGGGTCCCGACCCCCAGTTTGAGAACTCCTACTCTATACTATACTCAGTATCCTCGATCCCCCAACTCGAACACAGAAATTCACATTTTCAAAGCAACGTACAGACGTACAATAATCCTCAGAACTATCAAAACATAAACAGCCATACTGGGTCAGACCAAAGATCCATCTAGCCCAGTATCCTGTCTTCAGACAGTGGCCAATGCCAGGTGCCCCAGAGGGAATGAACAGAACAGGTAATCATCAAGTGATCCATTCCCTATCTCCTATTCCCAGCTTCTGGCAAACAGAGGTTAGGGACACCATCCCTGCCCATCCTGGCCACAGATGGAGAGAGAGGTGAAGTAATCTGAATACTACATAATCTAGAGCACGGGTTCTCAAACTGTGAGCTGGGACCCAAAAGTGGTTCAGACTCGGGACACTGTTTTAATGGGGTTTCCAGGTCTGGCGTTAGACTGGCTGGGGCCAAAGCTAAAGCCCCCTGCCTGGGGCTTGGGCTTCAGCCCTTGGTGGCAAGCTCAGGTTACAGGCTCCGACCCGGGGATGAAGCTCTTGGGCTTTGACTTTGCCCCCTTCTCCGCGCCCCCCCCTCCCCCCGTAGTGCTGGGGCTCAGGCTTTGGTCCCCCCCTCCTCGGATCATGTAGTAATTTTTGTTGTCTCAGAAAGGGGTAACAGTGCAATAAAGCACAAACCCCTGGTCTAGAGAATGAGATAAGACCAGGACTTCAATAAAAATCTCATCTCACTCTGGGTGCAGGAAACCTGAAGAGTAGTAGTCTGGGGCCAATCATGGGAGGGGGAAACAAGAGGCAGCAAAACTGCTAGCTCCTTCCCTCTAGAGAAAACTGAATCCTCAGAGAATGGAAAGTCTCCCATTTACCCAGAGGCAGATGAAACAGTGAGGATAAAGTGTTCTACAGAAATTCCACATTGCCCTCTGAAATCCCCATTCCTGGGCTCTTATTCTCCCATTGTAGCTCCTCTAAACTCCAACTCTGGACCCTGTAGTATTTCCTGGCCCTTTCCATCACACTCCTATCTCCAGAAATGCCCCTACTTTGCATCTGCTGCAACAAATGGGAGTGGAGCTAGCAATTCTGCTTGTCCTGAGGTGTCAAAAGAGTACAGTTGTCAAGTGCAAGGGCAACTACATCTGAACTTCACATCATTCAAGATAGGTAGTGTGGGCACACACTTGGTGGTACCTCAATTATTAACATGAAATTGCAAAATTACTAACTGTGGTATGTAACCTCCCACTTAAATCAGCCTCTGTACCAGGTGACTGGAGGATAGCCAATGTGACACCGATTTTTTAAAAAGGCTCCAGCAGCTATCCTGGTGATTACAAGCAGGTAAGCCTAACAACAGTATCAGGCAAATTGGTTGAAACTATAGTAAAGAACAGAATTATCAGATGCAGAGGCAAACACGATATGTTGGGGAAGAGTCAAGATGCCTTTTGTAAAGGGCAGTCATGCCTCACCAGTCTATTAGAATTCTCTGAGGGGACAACAACATGTGGAAAAGGGTAATCCAGTGGATATAGAGTATTTGGACTTTCACAAGTCTTTTGACAAGGTCCCTCACCAAAGGCTCTTAAGAAAAGTACACAGTCTTGGGCTAAGAGGGAAGGTCCTCTCATGGATCAATAACTGGTAAAAAGATAGGAAGTGACAGAGGATGAGAAATACCTGGGTGTATTCCTTGATAACAAGATGACTATGAGCCGCCAATGTGATGCATCAAGGGAGGTATTTTCAGTAGAGACGGAAGTGTTAGCAAAATTATACAAGGCACTGGTGAGACCTCACCTGGAATACTGTATGCAGTTCTGGTCTCCCATGTTTAAGAAAAATTCAAACTGGAGCAGGTGCGAGAGAGGCTACTAGGATGATCCAAGGAATGAAAAACCTACCTTTTGAGAGGAGACTCAAAGAGCTTGACTTGTTTAATCTGACCAAAAGAAGGTTATTGGGAGATACGATTACTCTCTATAAATACATGAGAGAGATAAATACCAAGGATGGAGTTGAGTTAAAGTGCCAATGTAGACAGAAGAACAAATGGATCTAAACTGGCCATCAACAAGTTTAGGCTTGAAATTAGACAAAGATTTCTAACTGTTAGAGGAGCAAAGTTCTGAAATAGCCTTCCAGTGGGAGGAAAAAACCTAACAGGTTTCAAGACTGAGCTTAATAAGTTTATGAGGGGATGGTATGAAGAGACTGCCTACAATGGCATGTAGCAGATCTGCAACTGCTAGCAGCAAATATTTCCAACAAACAGTGATGAGATACTAGATGGGAAGGGCGCCGAGTTACTACAGAAATTTTTTTTCCCCCAGGTGTCTGGCTAGTGGGTCTTGCCCACATGCTCAGGATCTAACTGATTGCCATATTTCGAGTCAGGAAGGAAATCTTTCCCAGGGTCAGATTGGCAGAGACCCTGGGGATTTTTCACGTTCCTCTGCAGCATGGGGCAGGGGTCACTTGCAAGTTTAAATTAGTATAAATGGTGGATTCTCTGTAACTTGACGTTTTTAAACCACGATCTGAGAACTTCAGTAACTCAGTCAGACTTTATGAGTCTATCACAGTAAGAGGTGGGTGAAGTTCTGTGGCCTGCAACATGCAGGAGGTAAGACTATATGATCATGATGGTTTCTTCTAACTTTCAAGTCTATAGGAACAAAGAATAGGAGTAAACGGTCAGTTTTCACAGTGAAGAGAAGTAAATAGCAGGGTTCCCCAAAGATCAGTACTGGGACCCGTGCTGCTCAACACATTGATAAATGACCTGGAAAAAAAAAAATAAAAATAAAAAGAGGTAAACAGTGAGGGGGCAAAGAATGCAGACAAAACAAAATTACTCAAGATAGTTAAGTCCAAAGCAGACTGTGAAAAGTTAGAGAAATTTCACAAAACTGGGTGACTAGGCAAGAAAATGGTAGATAGAATTCAGTGTCGATAAAAGCAAAATAATGCACCTTAGGAAACAATCTCAACTATACAAACAAAATAATGGCTTCCAAACAAGCTGTCACCACTCAAGAATCCATTAGGAGTAGTCATGGATAGTTCTCTGAAAACATCTGCTCAATGTGCAATGGTAGTCAAAAAAAGCTAACAATGTTAGGCATCATTAGGAAAGGGATAGATAATAAGAAAGAAAATATTATGCCATTATATAAATTCATGGTATGCCCACACCTTAAATATTGAACGCAGTTCTCGTTACTCCATCCCAAAAGAGATATTAGAATTTGAAAAAATACATAGTTGGCCAACAAAAACAATGAGGGGTATGGAACAGCTTCCATCTGAGGAGAAATTAAAAAGACTGGGACTGTTCAGCTTGGAAGAAAGACAATGAGGTTGGATATGACAGATCTATAAAATCATGAATGATATGGAGAAAACGAATAAGGAAGCGTTATATACCCCTGTACACAATACATGAACCAGGGGTCACCAAATGAAATTAATAGGTGACGGGTTCAAACTTAACATAAGGAAATATTTCTTCATACAACATAAAATCAATATGTGGAACTCATTACTGGGAGCGATATGAAGGCCAAAAGTATAACTGAGTTCAAAAAAGGAACTAAATTAGTTCATGGAGGATAGGTACATCAATGGTTATCAGCCAAGATGGTCAGGGACGCAACCCATGCTCTGGGTAATCTTAAACCTCTGACTGCTAGAAGCTGGGATTGGACGACAAGGGTATGGATCACTCAATAGATTGCCCTGTTTTGTTCACTCCCTTTGAAGCATCTGGCACTGGCCACTGTTGGAAGACAGGATACTGGGCTTGATGGATCATTGGTCTGATCAAGTATGGCTATTGGTAATATTACATGAATTGAGAGAATACTAACAGAAACATAACAGATCAAGTACTCTAATATATACAAAGCCTGTTAGTTTAACTTCTGTGCCAGGGAAGATAATGGAGCAAGTAATTAAGGAAATCATCTGCAAACACTTGGAAGGTGGTAAGTTGATAGGGAATAGCCAGCACAGTTTGGTAAAGAACAAATCATGTCAAACTAATCTGATAGCTTTCTTTGATAGGATAAGGACTCTTCTGGATAAAGGAGAAGCGGTGGATGTGGTATACCTAGACTTTAGTAAGGCATTTGATACGGTCTCGCATGATATTCTTATCGATAAACTAGGCAAATACAATTTAGATGGGGCTACTATAAGGTGAGTGCATAACTGGCTGGATAACTGTACTCAGTAGTTATTAACAGTTCCCAATCTTGCTGGAAAGGAATAATGAGTGGGGTTCCGCAGGGGTCTGTTTTGGGACCGGCTCTGTTCAATATCTTCATCAATGACGTAGATATTAGCATCAAAAGTATGCTTATTAAGTTTGCAGATGACACCAAACTGGGAGAGATTGCAACTGCTTTGGAGAATAAGGTCAAAATTCAAAATGATCTGGACAAATTGGAGAAATGGTCTGAGGTAAACAGGATGAAGTTAACCAAAGACAAATGCAAAGTGCTCCATTTAGGAAGGAACAATCAGTTTCACATATACAGAATGAGAAGAGACTGTCTAGGAAGGAGTATGGCAGAAAGGATTCTAGAGGTTATAGTGGACCACAAGCTAAATATGAGTCAATGTGATGCTGGTGCAAAAAAAAGCAAACGTGATTCTGGGATGCATTAACAGATGTGTTGTGAGCAACACACGAGAAGTCATTCTTCCGCTTTACTCTGCGCTGGTCAGGCCTCAGCTGGAGTAGTGTGTCCAGTTCTGGGCACTACATTTCAAGAAAAATGTGGAGAGGGTCCAGAGAAGAGCAACAAGAATGATTAAAGGTCTAGAACATGACCTATGAAGGAAGGCTGAAAGAATTGGGTTTGTTTAGTTTGGAAGAGGGGACATGATAGCAGTTTTCAGGTATCTAAAAAAGAGTGTCATAAGGAGGTGGGAGAAAACTTGTTCTATCCTTAGAGGCTAAGATGAACAAGAAGCAATGGGCTTAAACTGCAGCAAGGGAGGTTTAGGTTGGACATTAGGAAAAAGTTCCTGTCAGGGTGGTTAAACATTGGAATAAACTGTCTAGGGAGGTTGTGGAATCTCCATCTCTCGAGATATTTTAGAGTAGGCTTAGATAAATGGCTATCGGGGATGGTCTAGACCAGAGATCCCCAATGTGGTGCCCGAGGGGGCATCTAAATGTGCCCGCGTCCTGGCCGGCGGTCAAGCATCCACCGAAATTTCGCAGCATTTCGGTGGCGACGCTGCTCAATGACGCCACTTGCCACCGACAAGCAACGTCATTGAGAGGTATCGCCACTGAAATGCCGCCAAATTTCTGCAGCATTTTGGTGGATGCTCAACCGCCGCCCTGGTCCTTCGTCTGGCGCCCGCCAGACAAAAGGTTGGGGACCACTGGTCTAGACAGTATTTGGTCTTGCCGTGAGGGCAGGGGACTGGACTCGACGACCACTCGAGGTCGCTTCCAGTCCTAGAGTCTATGAATATAACTGACAACTTCTGAGCCTCAGAAGGTAGTTTGACATTCTCTGACTGAATGAATATATCAGCCAAGTGCTGAGTGCAATAAAACCTCATTAATACGCATAAAATAACCAGTGGTCTCTAACCATCTTTAAGGAAAGATTTAATAGCCTAGATGGTAGTGGATTCTCATTAAAATATCCTTTTTTATTTTTACAAAATATACATCAGAACATTGAGAAATCTCACAAAATTAAAGTTGTCATATAAATAAACAAAGCATATTCTATCATGCATTATCCCTGCTTTAATTACACATTAATTCATAAACTGCAGTAATTTGGACTATTCTTCCAGACATTCATGCAAATTAGTGAGGTTCTACTGCATTTATTTTCTCAATTGTAAACGATTATATTTCCCTATCTTGGGGAGTGCAAGGCAGGAAACAAAAGGCAGTATTTGTACAGCACTTAGAGATGCTTATACACAAGAGTTCTATGAAAGTGTTGCATAAAATATTTGATCTCACAACTGCAGCTATGCATGTTTAGCTGGCTGCTGCAAACTTCCTATGTCCAGAAGCAGTGGCCTGTGGAATTCCTAAAGTACCTCAATAAAATAAGACCTTTGCCCTGAATATGCAGCAAAAAATGGTTATCAAACATTTCAGCATCACACCATGGTTAGAGAGATTACACTTTCATAACTTCCTTGAAGTTCTGTTTCAGCATGACATTCACATCCTTCTTATCTTTAGAAGTTTGATAGCTATCCACTTGGAAACATGATTTCAGTGCATATGGAGAACAAAAGCATTTTCACCAGTTAAATGCTGATATTTTATTAGTTTTAACTCAAGCTACTTACTTTCTTTTAGACTTTCAAATATGACAGGAATATGGCACCTACTTTTTTTTAAGCACATATTCCTATTTTAGAAACATTATTGTTAAGCATGGCAGCATGCTGTTTTCTGCTGTTTTCATGAGGTCTTTCAGAAAGAGCGCAGAGAGCTGCAGCGAGCACCTGCTCCTGTTTCTCAATGTCTCACCGTCAGGGCTTTACTCTGCCACCTATTATTCAACATTTGAGTTCATGGGAAGACATTACAAGACTACAGATTTTAGGACATCAGTATGTGGATGACGCAGAACTGTGTCTTTGCCAACAAACAAGCTTTTGTACTAAATTAAGTGAGGATGGAACATAGCAGGAACGTAGCTGCTTCAACCTTAACCCAGGTAAGAGAGAAGTGTTCACTCTGGAAAACTGGCAAAACTTATGCCATCTTCCCATCTTTACCCTCCAGCAGTAAAGGGTGTGCAGTCTCCAAGTTACTCATCACTGCTCCTGACATCCAAATACAGGTGGTAGGCTAGAAATACTGTTTTCTTGGTTAGCCAGGCAACTACAATTTAGCATGTTAAATAGATTCCTGCAGCTATTCCTTTCTCATTTGTCAGATCCAGGATAAACTACAGCAACACTTCACCTTGGGGCTAACCCTGGCTGTAACGCATGTAACATGTGGCAGATGACCTTCCAAGTGGACCAGTAAGAACATCACTCCAGTCCTGTGTGTTATGGTCACAGGGGTAGCTGCATCTCTGTTCCCTTTCTGGTCTCTGAGTGCATGCCCTCAGGCGTCTAGTCTCATGCATTTTCCCATCCTGGAGTGAATTCTGCAATTCTCCCATTCTTAAGGTACTGTCTACACTAAGGGCTTGTCTACACTAGCACTGTGCTCTCAACGCTGATAACTATTCCCCTTGTGGAGGTGTTTTCCGCGACTACACAAGCCACGTTAAAATGGTGCCACAGCAGTGCTTTAAAGTTGGCAATGAAGATGTCCCCTAAGTTTCTCCTGGGGGAATTTTGCACCCACTCTGTGTGCACAGAATTCATGTCCCCCGCTGATTTCTTTGCTTCCCTGCAGAAAAGTAACTTCTAACAGGGAAGCTGCAAGTGCAGTCACATGCTCCTCCCCAGCCATGCGGGCATGTTGTTTCAAGCACCCAAAGCAGCCAGCAGAGAGGTAAATCATGGGGAAGAAGTGGGAGGATGGTGGCTCCTATTGTGTGCTGGGCTCAGCTGATAATCCCAGTCCAGCTAGGGAGAATGGGACTTCCTCTTCCCCGCAAGGAGCAGCTGGGGTAGTGTCAAGACCTGCCCCCAGAAACCTCCCCAGAGTGCAGGAAGTTTCACATTCCACACCCCACCACCTGTTCCTCAGCCACGGGAGGAGGGGTCACTATACAGGGAGCTGCTGCTGCCCTGTCTGTCCTACCCCCATGCCTCCAGATTCCCCCTCCCCCAGATTCCTCCCCCCTCCAGATCCCCCAGCTAAGCTCCCTGCACCCAAATGCCCACCCCGCCCTGGCTCTCACACTGCATCCAGGGTTCCACTGCATCCAGACCCCCTCCCCCGCTGAGTCCTCCCCTTGCATCTGGACCACCACTAAGCCTCTTCCCCCACACCCAGACCTCCTCACTGATCCCCAATCACCTTCACATGGACTTTCGTGTAGAGTCTCATTCCCTCTGCACCTGGAACCCTGCATCGTGCCCCCGTGGAACCAGATTCCTCCCCGGAGTCCCCACTGAACTGCCTGCACCCAGACTACCCCACACAGAACCCTGTCACCCCACACCAGGATCATCCCACACTTTTATCCTGCCAGGATGAGCCTGCCTGCCCACATTTGGTGCAGCAGGCACCAAGGGGCAGGGCCCTGGGATGTTTCTGAGGCAGGGCCCAGTCCTTTCTTGTGTCATGGTCAGGTGCAACCTCACCACCAAGTTTGTCTCCTGTCGATGAGAGAAGTGGAGGGCTGTAGGGTGATCTCCCACATCTGTGCAACCAGTAGCCTGTGCTCCCCACTGCCATGCTTGAGCCTCCACATTTATTTGACAAACAAAATATGCAGAATTTCAAAATATTGTGCTCAGAATTTTTACATTTTGGTGCAGAATTCCCTCAGGAGTAACACTACCAGCACAGTTGCAATGGCACTTACCACAGCGACAGCTGTTTTTTTTCTGTCACTGTAGCAAATCCACTTCTTCAAGAGCCGTGCCTACAGCTGAGGTTAGGTTGACCTAATGTCACACGTCATGAAGTTTCTCAGAGCCCCGACTGACATAGCTAGGTTGACCTAAGCTGTAGGCCAGGTCTCCTCTAAGAAGTTAGTTCGCTACAGCTATGTTGCTTGGGGGGGGGAGGGGAATCTACACTTTGAGCAATACAATTAAGCCGACGTAACCCCGTGTAGACAGTGCTAGATTGATGGAAGAATTCTTCCAGCCACACAACTACCGCCTCTCGCTGTAGCAGTGCAAGTGTAGACATAGCCTTAGACCAAGGCTATGTCTACACTTAGGGATAGCTCAGTGGTTTGAGCATTGGCCTGCTAAATCCAAGATTGTGAGTTCAATCCTTGAAGGGGCCACTTTGGGATATGGGGCAAAAATCAGTACTTGCTAGTGAAGGGAGGGGGCTGGACACGATGACCTTTCGAGGTCCCTTTCAGTTCTAGGAGAGGGAGGTAGAGAGAGAGATAAATAAATAAAAAAAGCACCGGACTACAGTATCCTGTGATACTGTTACCCTGTTTCAACCTGTGGGTAGTCAAATTTCAGTGCCATGGGGAGTTCTTCTTTTACAAGGAAAATTAAAAATTCTGCTTCTCTGAACACAGGAGGAACCAAGAACAAAAAATCTGTTTCTCAACCTACAGCCGCAAGCCTCTTCGACCAATGAACCCAAAAAACCTTCCAGTTTTTGACACAGTCACACACTGTGCTCACAGGCTACTGCTTGCCTTTCTTGCCTATGACTCTGTTGCTAGTGTCTATTCTCAGTATCTGTGTGTTCCTGTTAGTGTTCTCTGTCTCCCTCTCACAAGCACACATACACCCCACACACACACACCTGCCCCTGGTCACACTACCCAGTGGAACTTCTGTCTACACTGTGCTAGTTTCCAGGAAGATATTTTAAGCCCTGTTTTCAATGTGGCCGCTTAAATGTTTCTTACAACTAGCTTAAGTGAAGGGTGTAGTCACGCATTAGTTTGAAAATGATTTTTAATTCCACCCTTAACAAGGTTTCACCCAGCTCATGACAGTACTCCCATTTCAGTTTCACTGATCATACTGATGCATCTGGTGACACTCACAGAAAATAGATTTTAACAAGTTACAAATGATACAAGGTTAACTATCTATATATGTACAGTGTACTTCTGTCAAGATGTTTCCACATCACGAACCAAAATTGATTTTTATTCCCATCCAAACGCCTGTGTAATTTTTCACTCCCTGATGGACTCTCTTTCAACCACCAGTGAGAGGACTCTTTCAATCAGTCCCTGAAGAATGCCTACTGTTTTTGTGGAATTTGTCAGCTGAGGCAGCCCCTGCCATGCTGTTCAAATGCGGGAATTCACCTCTGTAACAATTTTTCCAGCCCCAACTTCCACAGCTACATTCTCAGATTCGGGAAGAGAGCCAAGGTGAAATTCTGTTCCCCAAACTGTAAGCACTAGCATCTGTGTGAAATATGTGAGGGGTTTTGAAACATGGACAGGCCAAGACAGGAGCAGTCACAAGAGCTTTTTTTTTTTTTAAACTCTGAAAGTGCTAAATTACACCCTGCGGACCACTGAAACAGTTTCTCTTTTTTACTATTTGCTGCTACATTCAGCAAATGAATAGGGATCAGTCCTTGTTTCAGATCCACAAAAGCTTTAAGAGCTAAGATTCCACACCCGCGCCCACCCACCCCACTCCTGACAGTGGGTCTCAAAACAGGTTTCAACCACTCCCCATCTTTCCCTTGCTGGAAAGCTACCACAGCATGTAGGTGTTATGGTTTCTGCGGGAGAGGGGAGGGTGAGAGAAGAAGGGGCAGGACAATTTATTCACTGCAAATCAATTGCCTACAAAACTGTGCGTCTTACCTGAACTATCTCCTTAAAGGAATTTCCACTGAGTTTGTAAGATCTTTCCTGGTATTGATTAAACAGATATTAGCGAAAATGAAATCCAAACCAATTAACAGCTCAACCACTATTTCAGCAACCCGGACTTCTCGCTCAAAATTCCAGAAGTCCAATTTGCAAACCCACATTTACAAATGCTCTTGCCCCCCAGCGTCTCCATTTGCAACCAACAGAGCAGTTCAGTTTCAGAAACCCCATTCCCTAGACTTTTTAGTTTGTCTGGTCTAATAACTCATGTTTGAGGCCATGCCAACCATCTCTATTTGAATCAGAAATCCTATTACATGCTTCACACACAAACTCCCATTATTAGTCATTGTCCTTTAACAAACCTTTAAGTGTTTACCAAAAGATGGCTTATCTTGAGCCACTCTCTCCCTGCTTGTTTTTCCTGACAGACCCTATTAAACAACCCCCCCCACATATATATATATATATACACACACACACACACACACACACACACACACACACACACACACACACACACACAGAGAGTAAATCTCTCAACAACTAGGTCAATATGTAGTATTCATAAATCATTACAAAGCAGCTCCAAATCTATCATACTCTGCCCTCTAAACTGGCTCCCAATACATTTCTCAGTTCAATTCATAGTCCTCAGCTTTAAAGCCTTAAACAAGCTAAGGACAAACTATTTCAAATACTGCAGCTCTCTTCCTGTACCCAAGTATGTTAGCTACATTCAATGAAGGACTTTAGTTAATGGAGCCCAAGTAGCAACTTCTGACTGAAATCATGACACTCAGTGCAGGGCTTTTGGCTGCGGAACTCAACAACAAGAACATAAGAACGGCCACACTGGGTCAGGCGAATAGTCCATCTAGCCCAACATCCTGTCTTCCGACAGTGGCCAATGCCGGGTGCTTCAGAGAGAATGACTAGAACAGGTAATTAAAATCAAGTGATCCATCTTGTCACCCTTTCCCAGCTTCTGTCCAAAAGAGGCTCGGGACACTTGAGAGCATGATTTTGCTTCCCTGTCCATCCTGGCTTATAGCCATTTATGTACCTATCCTCCATAAACTTATCATCTAGTTTTTTTAACCCTGTTGTAGTCTTGACCTTCACAACATCTCTGACAAAGAGTTTCACAGGTTGACGGTGCATTGTGTAAAGAAATACTTAGAAGAATCATAGAAGATTAGGGTTGGAAGAGACCTCAGGAGGTCATCTTGTCCAACCGCCTGCTCAAAGCAGGACCAACACCAACTAAATCATCCCAGGCAGGTTTTGTAGAGCCGGGCCTTAAAAATCTCTAAGAAAGGAGATTCCACCACCTCTGTAGGTAACCCATTCCAGTGCTTCACCACCCTCCTAGTGAAAGCGTTTCCTAATATCCAACTTAGACCTCCCTCACTGCAAATTGAGATGATTGCTCCTTGTTCTGTCATCTGACAACACTGAAAACAGCCAAGGTGCATCCTCTTTGGAACCCCCCTTCAGGTAGTTGAAGACTGCTATCAAATTCCACTCCTCACTCTACTCTTCTGCAGATTAAACAAGCCCAGTTCCCTCAGCCTCTCCTCGTAAGTCATTTGCTCCAGCCCCCTGATCATTTTCATTGCCCTCCGCTGGACGCTCTCCAATTTGTCCACATCCTTTCGGGGGGGTGGGGGGGGAGGGTAGAACTGGACACAATACTCCAGATGCAGCCTCAACAGTGCTGGAGAGGAATAATCACTTTCCTCGATCTGCTGGTAATGCTCCTACTAATGCAGCCCAATACGCCATTAGCCTTCTTGGCAAAAAGGGAACACTCCTGATTCATATGCAGCTTCTCCTCCACTGTAATCCCCAGGTCCTTGTCTGCAGAACTGCTGCTTAGCCAGTTGGTCTCCAGCCTGTAGCAGTGCACAGGATTCTTCTGTCCTAAGGGCAGGACTCTGCACTTGTCCTTGTTGAACCTCAGATTTCTTTTGGCCCAATCCTCCAATCTGTCTAGGTCACTCTGGACCCTATCCCTACCCTCAAGCATATCTACATCTCCCCTCAGCTTAGGGTCATCCGCGAACTTGCTTAGGGTGCAGCCTCTCTCATTATCCAGATAATTAATGAAGATGTTGAGTGCCCCAGGACCGACCCCTGGGGCACTCTGCTTGATATCGGCTGTCAACTAGACATCGAGCCATTGATCACCACCTGTTGAGCCAGACAATCTACTCAGCTTTCTATCCACCTTCTACTCCATTCATCCAATCCATACTTTTTTTACTTGCTGGCAAGAATACTGTGGGAGACTGTATTAAAAGCTTTGCTAGAGTCAAGATATATCACGTCCACTGCTTTCCCCATATCCACAGAGCCAGTTATCTCATCATACAAGGCAATGAAGTTGGTGAGGCATGACTTTCTCTTGGTGAATCCATGTTGACTACTCCTGGATCATCTTCCTCTCCTCCAAGTGCTTCAAAATGGTTTGTTTTAAACCTCCTGCCTATTAATTTCATGTTGTGAACCCCTATTCATTTTTGTTGTCCTTTTCTGTACCTTTTCCAAGTTTAATACATCTTTTTTGAGATTTTTTGATTTGGGGTATGGAACAGCTTCCGTATGAGGAGAGATTAATAAGACTTGGACTTTTCAGCTTGGAAAAAGAGATGACTCGGGGGATATGACTCGGGGGGTCTATAAAATCATGACTGGGGTGGAGAAAGTAAATAAGGAATTGCTATTTACTCCTTCTCATAACACAAGAACTAGGAGGTCACCAAATTAAATTAATAGGCAGCAGGTTTCAAACAAATAAAAGGAAGTATTTCTTCACATAACGCACAGTCAACCTGTGGAACTCTTTGTCAGAGGTTGTTATGAAAGCCAAGACTATAACAGGGTTCAAAAAAGAACTAGATATATTCATGGAGGATAGGTCCATCAATGGCAGTTAGCTTGTCAGAAGCTGGGACTGAGCAATAGGGAATCCGCTCAATGATTACCTGTTCTCTTCATTCCCTCAGGGGCACACGGTATTAGCCACTGCCAGAAGACAGGATACTGAGCTAGACAGACCTTTGGTCAGACCCTGTATGACCATCCTTATGACATGGGGCCTGAGAGATCCAATAGAGCCTCAATCTTACTATGTTAAGGCCTTTTTCACATTATGGAATATTACAAACAATTCCAACCAGTTCAGGTGAAATGGGAGCGCTAATGGCTTCCAGTGTTTTCACCAAACACAATAGTTTTAGTCCTTCAAAAGACAGAAAATATTTTAGCATATAGCTCAGTGACTTGAGCATTAGCCTGCTAAGCCCAGGGTTGAGAGTTCAATCCTTGAGGGGTCCATTTAGGGATCTGGGGCAAAAATCTGTCTGGGGATTGGTCCTGCTTTGAGCAGGGGGTTGGACTAGATGACCGCTTGAGGTCCCTTTCCAACCCTGATATTTTATGATACTAACATGGAGATTCTGTACAACTAGTTTCACAAATTATGCCTTTTCAGCAGGATATTAGAGAGGCAAGGTGGGTGAGGAAATATATCTTTTACTGGACCAGCTTCCATTAGAGAAAGAGAGAGACAAGCCTTCAAGACACACAGAGCTTTCCTTCAGATCTTGGAAAGAAACTCCCATCATCATAGCAAAATGCAAGGAGTAACATTGTTTAGCATAGGTTTCAGAGTGGTAGCCATGTTAATCTGTATCAGCAAAAAGAACGAGGAGTACTTGTGGCACCTTGGAGACTAAAATTTATTTGGACATAAGCTTTCGTGGGCTAAAACCCACTTCATCGGATGCATACAGTGGAAAATACAGTAGGAAGATATATATATACACGCACACACAACATGAAAAAATAGGTGTTGCCTCTAACGAGACTAATCAATTAAGGTAGGCTATTATCAGCAGGAGAAAAAAAAAACTTTTGTAGTGATAATCAGGATGGCCCGTTTCAAACAGTTGACAAGAAGGTATGAGTAACAGTAGAGGAAAAGGTTTCAGAGTAGTAGCCCTGTTAAAAAAAAGGAGTACTTGACCATTCATAGAAGAGTGGTCCATTAACAATTCTGCAGTCATAGGACAAAAGAGGAAGTTAGTGGAATACAGATTGTTGTAATAAGCCATAAATCCAGTGTCTCTGTTCACACCAGGATTTTTGGTGTCCAGCAGAGTAATAATAGTCTTCTGAAAGTGCTGTGCAAGTTTCCTTTGACAATGAGGGTTGACAGGTCAGATAGTGTCTCTCTAACCAACAGAAGTTGGTCCAATAAAAGATATTACTCGCCCACCCTGTCTCTCTAATATCCTGGGACTGACACAGCTACAACTACACTGCATTTTCAGCATGATGGCAGCCACAAGCATTTGGTTCAGAAAGGCCAAATATTTTATAAAATTATTTTCAGTATCTCACGTGGTGATAAACTGCTATGTGAACTCAAGACTGCAACAACAAGCCATATGGATGCAGTTTTCTCTCCCCTCCCCACTTTTTCTTTCTTAAAATAAAGACAGCTACAGAGTAAACAGCATTTTGCTAACTACAAATAAAACTGGCAAATTGTCACTGCTTAGTTCTATTCTGAGCAAGTATTTAAGCAATCACGTTTATGCTGCTTCCAAAAGCAGAAGGGTAGAAAATCATCACTCGGCCTAAGCACATCAAGGTTTGGTTTTTTAAAACCACCACAAACATTTTAACAAACACTTTTCCCCAGGTAGACCTTGAGTTTCACACTTCATAATAAATGTAAACATTCTCCCAGGCCCTTCCCAGTGCACAGGTTTAGTAGATATTTCAAGTACCTTTTAACAATTCTCACTCTTCTTACATCATTTGGGTAAAACTTGACATTGGCCTAAAATATTTAATGTATGAGAAGCCAAAATAGACGTTAAGTTCAACAGCTGAAATCTTCAGCGGCTTCCAAGACTTTACAACCTAGACTGTCCATTGGGAAACTGAATTAGTTTGCTATCATACATCAATCTGCTAAAGAGAACAGAAAACAGATTCTGAACATTCATATCCTTCCACTAACCTACATTAATCTTAAAAAAGAGTTGAGAACATGAAGTACTTCAAATTTTGAATAAAAATAAGGCTCATTATATTAACATTAATTTAGTCCAGGTATACTGCAGGAAGGCACTACGAACACATTCTCCAACAGTTCTGCCAATGCACCTCAATCCTGATCTGAAACAACCTCGCAATTCCAATTCTGGGACTCCCTTGAACTGAGTATGCCAAATAAACTGGACTGTGAGGTCATTTAGTAATGTATACAAATTGCAGAGCCTTAAATTTGGCACAAGACTGCAGTAATGGCATATTTACTCAGGTCCACATTTTGTTATTTACTCAGCTATGAAAATACTGCAGAATTACCATTTCAATCACAATATACAAATGCACTTGCACAATTACACTTGTCCAAAATCTGCAGCAATTTGAAGTTGTTGATAATAAATTCTGATTCAGTTTCAAAGCATAAATAAAAAAGAGCTGCTGTGTAAGAGACATAGCCATGACAATGTAAAGGGATCATTTTCTTCTTCGTTAAGGGTATCAGAAAAGGAGAACAAGCAAAAAGGAGGCAGAGAGAAAAGAAATTGACACTAGCAGTGATTCTTTTCCTCTAGTGTTATTCAAGCTACCTAAAACACTGTCAACTACTTCCCTCTAACAGAATGAAATGAATGATGGAGTCAAAGTTCTTGAAAGTTCTGTAGAAAATGAGCACTAGGCCCCATGAAATCACCTCCCCCACCCCTCCTGCAAGTTGGGTTCAGAAGAGAAACTCAAAGGGAAAAGCCAGCACAGAAGCCAAAGACTTGTCCCCAGAAGCAGACGACAGTGGAGGTTGCAGCACACCCTCACACCTTCCTAGCCTCTGGCAATGTCAGATTCCAACTTCAGAAAGTTTTTGACATTCTTTCCTCACTTCTGATTAGCATTTTGCTTCACCCTCTCTCCCACATTGCCCCTCATAACCCCTTCAAAGCTCACCTCACTTTCTGCTCATCTCCATTTTCCCCTTCCTTTTTCCTTTTTACCATCTCCTTTCTATTTTCCCCATAGCATCCCCAAGTCCCTTCTCACTATTGTCATGCCAACTCTTTTAAAATCATAGAACCTCAACAATTATGATTAGAGAAATAAATAGGAGTCTATTTAACTTCTGTTCCCCCTCTACACACACCCCTTGAGATGTCACGTTTTCAAGATCTTCTCTTGAACAGTAAGAGGTAGAAACTAAGTGAAAGTTGAAAGTCTCAAGTAATCTAGAAACTGTGGTCATACTAAATACGACTAATCTTGTGATGAAATTCCTAGAGCTGGCAACTCTGCTTTTTATTACTGACCTTGGCACAAAAAGTGGGAATGTGCTAATAAAGTTTGCGGATGACACAAAGCTGAGAGGTATTGTTAACACAGAGAAGGACTGGGATATCATACAGGAAGATCTGGATGACCTTGTAAACTGGAGTAATAGTAATAGGATGAAATTTAATAGTGAAAAGTGCAAGGTCATGCATTTAGGGATTAATAACAAGAAGTTTAGTTATAAATTGGGGACACATCAGTTGGAAGTAACAGAGGAGGAGAAGGACCTCGGAGTATTGGTTGATCACAGGATGACTATGAGCTGCCAATGTGATATGGCCGTTAAAAAGCTAATATGGTTTTAGGATGCATTAGGCGAAGTATTTCCAGCAAAGATAAGGAGGTGTTAGTACCGTTGTACAAGGCACTGGTGAGACCTCATCTGGAATACTGTGTGCAGTTCTGGTCTCCCATGTTTAAGAAGGATGAATTCAAACTGGAACAGGTTCAGAGACGGGCTACTAGGATGATCCGAGGAATGGAAAACCTGTCTTATGAAAGGAGACTCAAAGAGCTCGGCTTGTTTGGCCTAACCAAAAGAAGGCTGAGGGGGGAAATATGATTGCTCTTTATAAATATATCAGAGGGATTAATATTAGGGAGGGAGAGGAATTATTTAAGCTTAGTACCAATGTGGACACAAGAACAAATGGATATAAACTGGACACTAGGAACTTCAGATTTGAAATTAGACGAAGGTTTCTAACCATTAGAGGAGTGAAGTTCTGGAACAGCCTTCCAAGGGGAGTAGTGGGGGCAAAAGACATATCTGGCTTTAAGACTAAGCTTGATAAGTTTATGGAGAGGATGGTATGATGGGATAGCCTAATTTTGGCAATTAATTTGGCAATTGATCTTTGATTATCAGCAGGTAAGTATGCCCAGAGGTCTGTGATAGGATGGGATCCGAGTTACTGTAGAGAATTCTTTCCTGGGTGCTGGCTGGTGAGTCTTGTCCACATGCTCAGGGTTTAATTGATCGCCATATTTGGGATCGGGAAGGAATTTTCCTCCAGGGCAGATTGGCAGAGGCCCTGGAGGTTTTTCCCCTTCCTCTGCAGTGTGGGGCACAGGTCACTTGCTGGAGGATTCTCTGCAGCTTGAGGTCTTCAAACCACAATTTGAGGACTTCAATAACTCAGACATAGGTTAGGGGCTTGTTACAGGAGTGGATGGGTGAGATTCTGTGGCCTGCATTGCGCAGGTGATCAGACTAGATGATCAGAATGGTACCTTCTGACCTTAAAGTCTATAAGTCTATGACAGGGTAATAAGCCCTGTGGGTAGGGAGAAAGCAGTAGCTGTAATAGGTCTCAACTTTCATAAGGCTTTTGATACTGTCTCACATGACCTCATTAAAAAAAACAAGGGAAATATAGCCTAGGTGAACCTATTATAAGATGGATACACTACTGGTCGGAAAACTGTACTCAGAGTAGTTATCAAAGACTCACAGTCAAGCTGGAAGGACATATCCAGTTGGGTCCTGCAGAGATCTGTCCTGGGTCCAGTTCTATTTAATAACTTCATAAGGGATTTGGATACTGGCATAGAGAGTACACTTATAAAGTCTGCAGATAATACCCAGCTGGGAGGGGCTGCAAGTGCTTAGAGGACAGGATTAGAATTCAAAATGAGCTTGGCAAATTGAAGTGGTCTGAAATAAACACAGTAGGATGAAATTCAATAAGGACAAATGCAAAGTACTACACTTATGATGGAATAATCAATTGCACAAATAGAAAAATGGGAAATGACCGCCTAGGAAGACATATTGCAGAAGAAGATCTGGTGGTTATAGTGAATCATAAACTGAATACAAGTTAATGTAATACTGTTGCCGCCCAATCAAAAAAAAAAAAATAAAAATAAAAAGAGCAAAACATTCTGGGATGTATTAGTAGGAGTGCTGTAAGCAAGAATTAATTCTTCCACTCTACTGAGCACTGATAAGGTCTTAACTCCAGTAGCATGTACAGTTCTGGGCACCACACTTAGGGAAAGATGTGGACAAATTTGGGAGAAAATTCAGAGGAGAGCAACAAAAATTAAAGGTATAGAAAACATGACCTAGAAGGAAAGATTGAAAAAGTGGGTTTGTTTAGTGTGAAGAAGTGAAGACTGATGGAGGACACGATAAAAGTCCTCAGGTACATAAAAGGTTGTTATAAAGAGGAGAGTGAAAACTTGTTCTCCTTATCCACTGAGGACTGGACAAGAAGTAATGGGCTTAAACTGCAGCAATGGAGATTTAGGTTACCATTACACATTAGGAAAAACTTCTTAACTATAAGGGTAGTTAAGTACTGGAACAAGTTATCTAGGGAGACTGTGGAATCTCAGTCACTGGAGTTATTAAGAACAGGTTAGGGATGGTCTAGATACTACTAAGTCCCACCTCAGTGCAGATGACTAGGCTGTATGACCTATGAAGGTCCCCTCCAGTCTATTTTTATGTCTTTCCCTTGCCACCTTCCCTTCTTATCCCATGACTTCTTTTGAAGTACATGTGAAAACGAAGACATATGCAAAAGTAATGGAACTAACAAGGTTACCCGCCCTCACTCTGCTTTTACCTGGTATCACCTTCTCCCATGATCATTTGTTTAAAACAGTGGTGTTTAACATGTGTCCCTAAAAGGCAACTGTATTGAGCAAAAAATTTCAATTCTATTACGAATTGAAAATGTGTTCCCTGAACCATGTCCTACAATTTTTAAGCTGAGTTGTTTGAATCTGCTCTGTGGCTACAGGCTAGGGGTGGGACCACTGCCCCCCACTGCTGCCCTTATAGTCCCCATTCACCCAAAGTGAATAAGAAGTGCTCTGAGCAGAGGCGGTCCCTTCCCTGTTGCAGCTGCTCAAGAGCTGCCATTGCAGGCTACTTGCTGCATTTCAAGTAAGGGAGAAGAAAGCAGGACTGCTCCATTGTCTACTTTCCTGCCAACCTGTGGGAGATATAGCAAAGAATGGTTCCCCTCCTCAATTCAGCTACCCAGGGCTGCCTGAGCTGGGGGAGAAGAGGTGCAGAAGAGAAGTGGAGAACCAACTAAACTACAGCTGCCTCATTCTCTGCCCCAGTCTGACCACAGGTTAAAACAGCTTGGGGGCTGCTCTAGCTTGCATTAGGTCACTTGTTCCCAAGAGACCATACACCAGGTAAAAGCCAGTCAGCATAACAGTCAGTCAAGGGTATGGAGAGGTGTGAACCCTGTGATAGTGTGCCCACAAAAGTGCCTGATGTAGCTGGTTTCACTTCCAGGACTGGTTTTACTACACTAACACAAAGTGTAGCTTTGCTGGTATAGCTGTATTCATCCCAGAAGGGCTTTGCCTACACTACTACAGTGCTCCTAACAGAGACAGCAGGAGCACAGCAAGCTCACGCTACTTGCTCCCTAACATACCCTCTGCACCAGAGGCTATGGAAAGGGAAGTGTAGAAGCCAACCTCACTGGCTTAACACCTACTGGGGACTAGCCATGCCAGGGGAATCATCAACAAAAGACTTATGGGTAGTTTCAGGAAAGAGAATTTGCCCCGAAATATTTAATTATGCTACAGGCTAGATTATTCCCAGCAAGCTGTCTGACCTGTGGGCAGTCAAAAAGCTCACCAAAGCTAGTCAACATTGTGACCAGTGCTTAGAATGGACCACCAACAATGCCACATTCAGGGCAGACTGCAAGAAAAAGAGTAAACACAATCCAAAACCTGGTGGTTTATTCTATACTTAGATTCACCAAACCAGTAACAAAGGAGCTTCTGTAGCACCACACTGGTTAACCAGAAGCTAAAATACAGTCTCCTTTAGGCATTCCAGCCCCTGGTTCCCATCCAGACAAACTGGTCTTATATGATGAGAGGTTACTGAAAACCCAATTCACCACACATGAGGTTCTATCAATCCCTAAGGTTCAGACACTCACTCCCAGGACAATATCAGGCTGTCAGCCAATATTTAGTTAATTAACTAAAGATTTTATTATTAAGAAGAAAAAGAAGAGTTATTAAATGGTTAAAAGAATCACATACATTACAAATGACTGCCAAGTCCTTAGATGAGAATTGTAGCATTGATGGTGAGTGTGCTGGTTTGCACAAAACTCTCTCTGGAAGCATTCCAAACAGTAGACTTCAAATGACAGCTTAGATATAGAGTACGTTAGAGTCTTTCTATGCATTTTCCAGGGTATTCCCAGTAACTACTTGGAAAATCTCAGCTCCACAGCTTAAAATTTCCCTGTTTAAAGTTCAGCAAACTAGAGATGGCAGCATCAGGCCTGAGATTTCTCTTTTATAGCTTAAACAAGCGGTCAAGTGTTTTGAACACAGCATTCAACTGCAGATCTTTCTTGAGCACACACTGACCCATCCTTTGAAGTTAAAATTCTATTTTCTGTGCATAGACAGGTAATCTAGTTACATCGATTTACATAAGGCCACTGCCGGTCATTTATTGTAACAGGGATAGAGAAAATGAAGACAACATAGATATTATTAGTTTCCTGCAATATCTCATATCTTTGATCTTAAGGTTAACTTTATACAGTAGCATATATAATGTAAAGGCAATTAAGACATGAATGGGACTTAATATCTACAATCTAGTTTGATTACATTGGAAAACTTCTAACAGGATATAAATAAAAAGACAAACACTTCGTAATTATTCTTATCGATACAAAGTGAATGGGTTTGAGATTGCTAGGCTAATTAATTTTCTTTAATATGCACACAAATGAATTATCCTGATTACAATTGCAATGCCACTTATTAAGTTATGGTTAGTTGGTTTGCCAAGTCACAAACATAACCACCTTCCATTCAGGCTAAATGCCTCTTTGTTTATCAACAGCTGAAACAATTGAAGCCTACTGCCCCAACAGATCAGCACAGCCAGACAGGAGTAGGAGTTGAATCACGCAGTCTGAGGGGTCTCCTCTGGGGTCTAAATGCAAACACAAAGGGGGTGGGAATTATTGAGTGGAGGTGTGAGAGAGAGTCAGAACTCAGAAGAAGAAAGAAGACAGCAGGAAAACCAAAAGACAGCCAGAAAAACACTAGTAACATGGTCTTGAGAGAAAGCCAATAGAACTTTTTGGAAAAAGGCTTGGAATTATGAGCAAAGAAATTGCCACATCTTTGTTTCCTATTATGTTCAGGAAAACAGACTATGTGTACACTTTTTGTAAATAAATAGGATTGCAAAGAGCTACCTGACTCATCAGTTTCTCCCCCTGCAGGAAAAAAAGACACTGAATTTTGGCTCACTGAGCAAGCTAAGAAAGGGTAAAATTGTGGCCCTTTGTGTTTTGAAATAAGTTCTGCCTTCAGGATGAGACAGATGGACATCACTGACTTAGAATGGAAACTGTTTGGGGCAGCAATGTTTTCTTATATATCATTTATAATGCCTAGCACACTGGGACCTTTAGGTTTTATTGCAAAATTAGTAATTGGTTTAGAGAACAGGAGGTCTAAAGAAAACAAAGACGTCTCATCACATGGCGGTGAGACAGAGGGAACAGGCAGTTAAACAGTTAAAAAGGATTAAAAGTTAACACAACCGAAGCAAAACCAATATAAAAAAATCAGAGAAAAAAGACCAAAAGTAGATAAAAACATTGAAAAGCTAAGCATGATCCTGTGTTCTGTCACTGTGCTGAGGATGTATGAAGGGTCTGAACTTCTGCCCAGGATGACCAAAAGAAAGCTACAGCCAAGACCAGCAGCACACTGCATGGGCAGCAAATCTGTCCAATGCTGCTATACCTTGCCAGCCTATCAACTTCTCTAGCACTCTGTATTGGGTTACTCTAAAGCACAAACCTCAGTCAGGAACTGCTTCTTGGTCCAAATTCTCTGTTGTAGAATGCCTAATGTGCCTGCTGCTCTAGTTCTTCCTTGGGGACCATCTCTGCCCTCGGTAGCCACAGCTACAGTTTCTTCTCTGCTCTGGATACCTTAGCCCCTTTTAAACGGACAACACTGCAAGAGAGTAGTTCTTCTTGAGATTCAAAGCCCTCTCCTCATGCACAAGATAGTTCCTTCCTCGGCTCTGGGCCTCCCACTCCTTTCTCAACCCCAGCAGTTCCCTAAGTTTCCTTCTCAGTCCAAGAAAGAGGTGGCAGTTGGGTAAGGATAGTTGCCTCAACAACCAATCAAAGAGTTTCCATGGCAGACTAGTCTAAGCGTATGGACACCTACACATGGGACTAGTTACGGGAGAAAGATCTAGCGTGAGAACACAAAAAAAGAGTATGTGGGAGAGAGAAAAAAAGACAAAACAAAGAAAACAGAACTAAATAAAGTTAATACAAAATCCCAGAGGAGCCACAGACATATACGGGATATGTCTACACTGCAATAAAAAAAACAAAAAACAAAAGACTTGAGGCACTGAGCCTCAGAGCCAGGGTCAACTGACTCAGGCTTCCAGAGTTTGGGCTACAAGGTTAAAAATTACAGTGTAGACATTCTGGCTCAGCTTGGAACCAGGGCTTTGAGACTCCCACATCTTGCAGGGTTTCAGAACCCAGGCTCCAGCCCAAGAGTCTACTCTGCAATTTTTAGTCTTGCAACCCAAGCCTGTGTCAGGTGACATGGGCCAACCAGGGCTGTGCTGCTGATCTTTTATTGCAGAGTAGTCGTACTCACAGTGACTTAATGTAGAGCAGACTAGCATGCTATAGATTTACACTCTGGCTTGGTACACAGTCAGACCATGTCTACACTACAGGAGCGCTATCCCAGCATAACTATGCTGCTGTAACCCTGAAGTGTAGATTAGATCCCATTGCTACAGAAACTCCTCCTCCCCGAGAAACAGTAGTTAGACTGACAAACACATTCTTCCATTGAAACAGCTACACCTACAGCAAAGATTAGGTCAGCATAACAGCTGCACTCAGGGGTATGGATTTTTATTTTTTAAAGACACCCGAGCACTATAACTATGTCATTTTAAGTTTTCAGTGTTGACCAGACCCCAGTCTCCATGTGGACAACCCCAGAGAGAAAAAGGTAGGCCTCAGGGCAAGAAAGAGCACAGGAAAGGATATAGTGTGCTACCACTGGGAACAGATGCAATGAGCCTTGTTTCTGTATCACATGAATCCTGAGTGTAGCCCTATGTCTTTATATACAGAAATACACACAGGTATTTTCCCAACTCACGAATGGGATTGTCTTTAAGACAAAAAATAGCTCCAGTGAGGGGTAAATCGCTTCAAAAATACTATCAGTTCTCAGGTGTTTACGTAACACCATATGTGGATATGGGGACTACAGCCAGTCTAGTTACACTGGAAGTACTAAAACAAATAGCCAAAAAAAGGGAAAATCTTGATATGTTTCCCTCAAGAAGCTTCAGAATCTCCTGCCCTCTTTTAAAAATACTGAAGGTGAAGAGAGTGACAACTCCCATCCCCCAAAAAACTGAAAAGAAAACCTTAAACCAGAATTAGGATAAGATTACACTCATTTTTGCCAGTGACTTAAGACAGAAATTGATCCATAAGGCAAGAAGTGCAATTGAACCATTCAGCCCCAATCAAATTTTGTTATAAATACTTGGGCTCAAAATTGAGCTATCTAGGATTTTCATGGAAGGCACTCGTCTTTTCTCCTCTCCACATCTTCCACATGAGAACATATTCTTCTGTTAAAAAGGACCAGAAAGTGGTATTTCAGAAGATACCATTTACAAGCAAGTATGCTACTTCAATCCAGAAAACATAAGGCAAGTAAATAAGAAGCAGGCAACATTATCTCCCGCAAATGTAAACAAACTTGTTTCTCTTAGCAATTGGCTGAACAAGAAGGAGGACTGAGTGGACTTGTAGATGCTAAAGTTTTACATTGTTTTGTTATGGAGTGCAGTTATGTAACAAAAAAAAACAAACTACATTTGTAAGCTGCATTTTCAAGATAAAGAGACTGCACTACAATACTTGTATGAGGTGAACTGAAACTCTTGTCATTTTTACAGTGCAAATATTTGTAATCAAAAGTAATATAAAGTGAGCACTGTACACTTTGCATTCTGTGTTGTAATTGAAATCAAATATTTGAAAATGTAGAAAAACACCCAAAAATACTTAATAAATTTCAACTGGTATTCTATTGTTTAACAATGCAATTAAAACTGTGATTAATCGCGATTAATGTTTTCTTTTTTTTTCTAGATAACCACGTGAGTTAACTGCGATTAATCAACAGCCCTAATAACTAACCATGTCAAAATTTGAATTGTCATAACTACATTCTAGAGAGTTAATACTCTATTGTCATGAACGTGAGCAGTTCACATGTCTCTTGAAGCCATGCCGTTACAAGCCCAGGAAGACTATTATGCTTCAGTTTATACTCCTCCCATTTGGAAGGTTATCTTTGCAACATGGGTTAAAAACAATTTCAAATGCAACTTTTGATTCTAGAACACAATTCTGTGGTAAGGGATGGATTCTACAGTCATGTAATCATGGAATACATGTGGCCCTATGCATCTGACCTTTTCAACAAAACCTCTCTCAAGTAGTAACTTCTTACCAAAAAAGGAGGGGGAAAAACCTCAATACACACAATTCAGAATAATAAGATGGTTAAACCGCCTCTTCCCCTCACTCCCAAAAAAACCACTAAAACTTCTGGAATTTGTGTTTTCTAAATAATTAAGTTTGATGCATAATAGATATCATCATCCAAGGTAATAGGCATCTGATAAATACCTCAAAATACACATGGTGATTATCATTTGTAAAATAATTTGAAGTTTCCAATGATTTTCATCAAAGTACAATTCACAACTGTGAAAGTCTAGCTATTTGTTACTCTCTCTAGTTTATGCAAAAAAGTTTCAATTTTTTGATTCTAGTCACAGCTATGGCAAGGCACCAGATGCTTCCAGGAAGCTAAAAACACAAAGCTAAAAACTTCATTTTTATGATAAAATATGGGGCAGTTCTCAACAATTTCATGAGACAAGTAAAGTTGGAGGTCTGGATATTTTCTTTTCAACTGAAAACACAGACACAGGATACTATCATGTAACAAAGCCAAAAGATCCTAAGTTAACAGACTCTGTCCAACTTTTAGAAGAGCAGAGGACCAATTTTATGCAGATAAAGCGGTACAGTATTATACTCTGCCTTGTATTTGAGAAGGATTCAAATTTTCACCCATTCCAATTTTTAATGCTTTCCCTGCAAAAATACTAAAATGTGGGTTATGGGCAGGGCTTATTTAAAAATGCAGATGTGGACTTTTTCCACAGAAACTGGCAAGAACAAAAGGTATGAATAAAACTTTGTGCTTATGTTATAATTTTATGATAAGAGAAGATTTTCTTCTCGTTTCTGGAACAAATGATAAAAGGAAAAAGTTTATCATTCCTTTTAATAATACAAAGCTTTTTGATAAATTAGGTAGAGATAAGGGGATCAAGTATAAAGCCCTATTTATGATAAAATCCTCAGTGTAAGCAAGCATACAATCCTTAAGTTCAAAAGGCATAATTAAAGCTGCAATGCTATACTTCTAACAAACTAAAAAAAAATGCACTAGTCAGAAATGATAGGAAAAATGCAGAAAGATTAGTGTGTTGGAAAATATAAAATTATAGAAGTTTACATATCATATTGTTAACACTGCTGACTTAAAAGAGCATTTTACCACACTCATTAGCATGACAACCGAAAGCAATATCTTGCCTCCATCACAAATAGAGAGCATCACTAGGGACCCCATGACAGAAAACTGAAATATTGTTTTGCCATTTCTTTGGGATTCCCAACAGACTTCAAACCAGAAAACTAGTTTTATAGTAATTCATGCTAGCATACTCCTTCTGTCTACTTTTCTGGCTAAATAACTGTTTCAGCGTGAGAACTATATTCTGTGAAGAAATGTTGCAGATTTCAGGATATCATTTGTGTTGGCAAGCAATTTCTGCTCATTGCTGGTAAGTAGAAAACACATTCCGCAGAGTTACCATTGGATATGCATTGAAGAAAACACAAGCTACAGTTTGTATTGGTCTGCTGGCCAATTTCAACAGGAAGGAAGCTTGCAGCCCTCATCAACTCTGCTAGTACCATTAGATGTTAATTTGACTTCAAGATATTGCAGGTTATAGGGAATTTCCTTGAAATTAAAAGTCAAAGTAAAAATTTAAGTATAATCTTGTTGCAATTGTAATACAGCCAATTACTCTGCCAGGAAACAGCTGAAGTCAAATTTTAGAATCCAGATAAAGCTTGATTAACCTTAAACATATCCATGTGACAGAGTGTGCAGTTCTAAAAGGTATTTATACATATTTAGACACCTGCATTAGGTATGTGTCTGACAAAAATCCACTTAATACCTGCTAACCTAAAGTCTAAACCTACTAGCCAGTATGGATACTTGTGCTGCCATGATTCTAAGGCAGTGCACAAAGACAATCCCTATACAGCGACTTAAAGGACATACTAGTTGTACACTTTGTATTCTATATTTAGTTTTAACATGTTAATCAACAATCTACTTCATATTTTTTCAAAGTTAAACTCAATATAGCTGATCAAATAGCACTTTTTTTATTCATTGAATTTCATCAGTATCTTGTAAGTAACTCAAGTATTATGTAACCATCTGAAGAGCTGGATGAATACTGTAAAAGCATTTCAATAGTAATGACATTGAAGTATCTTTGCAAACACTCTTCACATAGTCCCACTTATTATACCTCTTGCTTTAACTGTCTTTTCCTTTCCCTAAAAAAAGGTATTTCTATCTACAAACTGTACTTCTATTTTCTAACTCATCCTACAAATCTTTCCTTCTCTCTTGTTCCAGTGTACTCATTTGCTAATGTCCTGGAATTCACTAATGTCCTACCAAGCAAGCTAGAGACCCATGGTGAAATCCTAGCCCCACTGAAGCAAATTGCAAAACCCCCACTGATTTCAACAGGGCCAGGATTTTACCCCAAAATGGAAGGTAGGGCACCAACACTCAAGAATAATGCCTTACAAAAAGCCAACCATCCTCTCTTGCTGGGAAAGGGAAGAACGCTAAGATCCTACAGGGTACAGTTCGCAAATCCTATATGTGAAACACACACAGTGATACATTTGAAGCACCTCAGCCATCTCCAGTCCCTAAAAAGTGCCCTATTTCCATCCTTAACTGCAATGTGACCTGGCTGCTACTGGGGTTTGTATCATTCTTTACTACTTTACTTTCATTCAACTTTCTGGCTAACGCCAGAGGAGTGTCTCCTCACCTAGCCTCTTCCCCCAGCGAACAGCTTCCATGTCTGCCCACTGTACAGTTTAGAAGTCTATGTAAATCAACAGCAGCGCAAAACTTATCAGTTTAAGTGTTGCCCATTAGTGCTTTGAAACTGACCAATTTTGTTATTATTACACTGTTGTAGTATGGCAAAGCACACTGGAGCAGAGACACATTAGACTTCTGCAAACTTAGGAGACGGCGTAACTTTGGTTCACACTTGGTAGGTTATCTTTGTACCCAGAAAGGAATAAAAACTTTATTTTATATGAAACCTTATATTCTGCAGAAGCTGATGGCAGAAAACTGGAAAAGCTTCCTATTCAGCCTAAGTGAAGAGATTTTTTCAAGCCATACATCAGATGCAGTCATGTGCCTATTTACTATTTACTAATCTGCTGAATATCTCTGCAGCAGGCATTGAGTTACAGGAACCTGCTTAAAAAAACATACCTCCTGATAAAAGTTATACAGTGTCCATAAATGAAACCTTTTTTTGGAGGGAGGGAGGGAAGCTAACCCAATGCTTCTTTTCTAAGAAAGACTGCATCTCAGACCTGTTTCAAACATCACTTCATGAAAAGCTGCTGCAACAACAGTTGACAGATTCCTAAGCAGCAGCAATAAATTGAAAAAAAATCAAGAGGGCCCTAAATTGGCAATATTTTAATCAAATGTGTGACAAAAATATTGCTTTTTTCCTTTACAATATTTCTGTCACTTTCAAAGGTGAATGAATAAGCAAGAAGGCAGTTTAGCTAATGTTCCAGAATTCCTATGAACAGTAGTTAAAGCAGAGCAAAGCAGGAAGGGAAGCTCACCAGTTTTGGTGGTCTTGGTGACAGGTCTCAAAGTAATGTTGTGATGTGGCACTGCATCATCTTGTGGTGATGTGTTGCACTATGGGAAAGAGAAAGGGAAAAAAATGTAGCTGAAAGGAGTTCCAACAAACGGCCAAGCAAGACAAACTGCATGCAATTGTGCACGTACACATCCTGCTGTGGAGGAAGGGGAACACATCCCTGATACTTCACACATCAATTCTTATAAATGCCATAATTTCAATTTGGCAGGGATGGAGAACAGAAATTGCTACAAGAACAAATAAAAATGGAGGGTTTGAGCACCCCTTCCCTCCAATTTTTTTAAAGATATAATTGGTTGCATTTTAGAAAATGTTACGATAGTTCAAACGAGACACTTTACGAACACAAAAAAAGTTATCTAGTATTTGTCCGTAACTTGTCAGAGGCAAGTTAGAGGCTAGTAAAGCAACCAAAGACACGGAAAAGCATGCTCATGGCAAGTTATTTTCCCATCCTAGTCATAGAAATACTGGAGACTGTATCTCTCCCTAACTCTCTGCCACACACAACCGTGCACTCTCCACATTTATACAGAGTATTTTTATTGCAACATTTCAGCACCAAGCTCAAATAATTTTAAAATGTATTATTTTGTGTCTACTAAATTTTCTGTACATCATCTTCCTTTTATCTCTCCACTGTTTTCCTTATCTTCTCTTCTGGTTGGTTTTTTTTTAAGCTGAATTTCCCTAAAATTCACTCCTCCATCATCACTTGGCCCCTCCAAGATTCTGTTTTAATCCTATATCAGATGTGGGCAAACTACTGCCCGTAGGACTGCCCTGCCCGGTCCCTGAGCTCCTGGCCTGGGAGTCTAGTCCCTGGCCCCTCCCCCACTATTCCCGCTCCTCCACAGCCACCCCGCAGCATGGGCCACACTCTGGCCCCCCGGCTCCCGCTGGGCAGAGTCAGGAGTCCAGCTGGCTCTGGCCAGGTGTTATGACTGTGAGCTCCTGCTGCTGGTAAGGGGGCGGGGGGTGTTGGGGGAAGTCAGGGAGGAGGGGCCAGATGGGGTGGAGGTTCAGGGGGGGAGGTCAGGGGATGGGGAACAGGGAAGGTTGCAAATGGGAGTCCTGGGGGGGGCCCCCTGTCAGGGGGCGGGGATGTGGATAGGGGTTAGGAGAGCAGTCAGGGGATAGGGGGCAGGGGTCCCGGGCAGTCAAGTGGTGGGAAGTGGGAAGGGGCAGATAGGGGGCAGGGGCCAGGCTGTTTGAGGAGACACAGCCTTCCCTACCCAGCTCTCCATACAGTTGCGCAACCCCAATGTGGCCCTTGGGCCAAAAAGTTTGCCCATCCCTGTCCTATATCCTTGTTCCCATGTAAACCCGAGTTCTTTTACCTCACCAAAATTTACTTAAGCCCATATCTACTTCACTACAGGACACTGAAGGGAGAGGGAGATAAGCTGTTACAGGAATCCTGGAATTGTTCCCCTCTGGAATGTGGAGAAAGGAAGAGAACTGCTGAAGGATTTGGTGTCTGCTCTTCTAGCCTCTCCTCCTCTTGGACCTGTTAATGGAAAGAACTTTTGCAGGAAAGACAGATAAGGGACTTCATCTCTGATCAGCTGATGCTGCTGTTCCACCTACTGGGAAGAAGGCATGAAGGACCAGAAATTTCCCAGGCAGACAATAGCAATTCCTCTTGCTCACAATTCAGATTCCTCTGCTTGGCAAGTCCTCACCTCACCAGCCACTAAGAAAGGGGAACCCTGAGAAAAATGCACTCCCTCGAGCCTGAGAAATGAAGCCAAAGTCTGCTGTTTATAAAGAAGTAACTGTGTTCCACCACAGTTCCTCCCTCCCCCACTGACTTTAAACCCTGCCTCTAAGATAACAGTACAGTTTAACCAAGTTTAAAATTTGCTGGTCAGTCAAGTTCTTAATTCAACCCAGGGCTTCTTAGTTTCAAGTTATAGGAGAGCAGCTCAAGATTCACCACCTTTTGGTCAACCTTTATTTCTATTCTAAAGCCCTATCTACACATGGAACAACATTAAATGCAACCAGACTCCAACATGGTAAAGTCATAGATAACATTGCTCAGCATGATTACATGGCAGCAATGTGTCAAGACAGTGCTGAAAACTATTACCAGAGAGCCAGCTGCATTACAGCTACCAATGCTATTAACAGTGCTGTGAACAGGAATTAGTAATGCTTTTTTTTGGAAAATTCCCTGGGTAAATATGGCTTAAGGTCACTGGAAAACTAATGATATTTAGTAATTACAACAGTTGAAAGCTTAGTAGCCAAGTAGGGTGACTGTTTAAAATCCACTTTTTAGTCTGAAGTCTGTTTACCCTCAACACCCAATAAATACTTTGGATAAAGAATGATGTTGTTATTCAACAAGACTGTACGCCTTTTGGAGGCAGAGACTTGTTTATTATATATTTGTATAGTGCCTAGCACAATGGGGCTCCATCCTACTCAAGGCCTCTGGCTGATTGCAAATTATACAAAATATTTTCCACAATGTCATTTAGCATGACAGCTCAAAATACATCTTCAGAGACCCACAAGCCCTTCCCTTGTTTTGCTGAAGGCCAAATTCGACATCCCTTAAACATCTAAAGTAAAACAAAAAGTGGAACAAATATGTAGGAAGAGACAAGCACCAAAATACTAATTTGGGGCATCTTCTTAAGACAATGTTGAAAACAATGGTTTCAGACAGACAATTTTTCAAAAATACCTCTAACTAGCATCCTGTCAACTTAATCTATCAGGGAAGTTAGAAACTGATTCAGATGCAAAAGCCTCATCTACACTAGGAGTCCCATTAGTGCTAATATTGGTGGGAGATTCACTGAGAATCCTAATGGAGGTATAGCCGAAGGCATACTACAGGCTGGGCTTGAAAAAATTACCCATTTTCCCAATTCAGGGGAAGTTAAAAGTTGGAGCAGGTGAGCGAACTGAATGAGGCCAGCGAACAAAGCCTTTGCCGCTCCTAGCTTCTTCCTCCTACAGGAAGGGGGAAAGCATGGGATTAGGGCTGCATAGGGGCTCCTACTGCTCCTTTAAAAGGAAGGAAGAGCATGAAAGAACATTCCAGGGGCCAGTCCCATTTGCTTAAGATGGGAGTAGGAGAGCAGAATGGTCGGAACCCACTGCCCTTTCATCAGAAAGAGGAAATCAAGGGCCATTGCTGTTTTAACTGGAAAGTAAGAGGGGGAAGAACCAGGAATGGGGAGAAAGGGAGAGAGAGACGTGCATGTCATGTGCATGAGCTGGATGAAGGTGCATAAAGGTATAGAGATGTGAATGTGAGGGGAAATGTGCAACAGAGGATGAGATAGAGAAGATAAATTAGAATTGTGAGACAGAACATACAAAGTTTGGGGAAAGAAAAAGGAATACAATACAGAAAAAAGAACGAACAAGATACAGAGAAAAGGAAAAATGAGGTAATACTATACTCAAAATATTACATAACTTATAGTAGGAGAGAGTGTGGAATGAAACCAGAAAAAAGTATAAGAAGAGCACAAGAGGCAGAGAGTTACTTTTTTTTTTTTAAAAAGCTTATTAAACAGAATTTTGATTGCCAAACGCTACAGTTACATACAACGCACAACTGTTTTATTCCTTTGCATTGCCTGAGCGTATTTTGTGTTTTGTTTTCCAGTGGGAGTGGCAATGCACTTTTTTCACCTGGACTTGGTTGTTGAGCTAGTGTTAGGGAAATTTTTCAAACCCTGGTCTTGTGACCCTGTAGAAAGCTTTTTTAAACAAACAAATAAATAAAAAACAACTTTCAGGAAAACAAGAGTCATTCATCAGGATGAGCACATTAACTAGTCACAGCGCATGAAGCAGCAGATTGATAACAAAACTTCTTTAAAAATATTTACTCTGATCAGAAAAAAAGTGTGGTATGTCCTTTTGAATTATTCTTCTGAAAAGATGACTCTTCCTAATAATTAGAGGCTGCAGGTTGTGTTTAAGCTGTTAGTTCCTACAGGGTGTAGTTTTCATATCCCATTCAATTTTTCTTTAAGTTGTTAAAAAGTTTTCAAAAGGTACAATATACCTTTTTAAGAACATACCAATAGGAGACTGGGTAAGTCAGCTAAATAATTACAAACTATGCAACAGGAGATTTATAGACTAGACTCTTACAAGAAAAGCATTCACCACTGGAACCTGCCAACGTGTAGGACAGGGAAGACTGACAGAGGGGAAAAGTGTTGGTTCACTATACCAACCCATACACTGCACTCACCAATAGCAAATAAATTTTTTGAGTCCGCACTTGAGAGTCGCTCTCTCAGATCTGTCCCTTGTATGACTGAGCACACAGGCCACGTACATATTTTTTTTCCTTGACCTCGAAGACTAGATTTGTACTACACATCTCTCATTTCTTCATTGACAAATGTAGAGTAATAATGGTGAAAGCATTTTTCCCACCAGGGAGCAACATCCAACAGTAGATACTTTGATACTTGCTAAGGCAAACTTGGTAGCATCTGCCAACAAGTTCTTGCCCACTGCTTTCTCCTATCACTTACATTTACAGATAGAAACATTTTAAACAAAATTAGAAGTTTTCATGATTCACTGAAGTTCCAAATTTGTCCCATTATTCAAAAGTACACAAACTGATAATTTATTTGAGCTTTAGTAAAGTAGTGACTTAAAACTTATAGCAGAACCTGGAGTTGAAATCAAGCTGCTAACCCAAGTTAAAAGCCAAGCTTCTATGTCTTCACTGCTATTTTCAACTCAGGTTAGCTATAACTCAGATTAAAACATCTTTTCTGCAGTGAAAACATACCATACCCTAAATCAGGGGTAGGCAACCTATGGCATGGGTGCTGAAGGCAGCACACGAGCTGATTTTCAGTGGCACTCACAGTGCCTGGGGCCTGGCCACCGGTCTGGGAGGCTCTGTATTTTAATTTAATTTTAAATGAACCTTCTTAAACATTTTAAAAACCTTTTTACTTTACATACAACAATAGTTTAGTTATATATTATAGACTTATAGAAAGAGACCTTCTAAAAACGTTAATGTATTACCGGCGCGCAAAACCTTAAATTAGAGTGAATAAATGAAGACTCGGCACTCCACTTCTGAAAGGTTGCCGACCCCTACCCTAAATAAAGAAGTCCAGTGGCACCTTAAAGACTAACAGATTTATTTGGGCATAAGCTTTCGTGGGTAAAAAAACCCACTTCTTGATCTGAAGAAGTGGGGTTTTTTTACCCACGAAAGCTTATGCCCAAATAATCTGTTAGTCTTTAAAGTGCCACCGGACTCCTTGTTGTTTTTGTGGATACAGACTAACATGGCTACCCCCGGATACTTCAGATCCTAAGTGTTAGATTAGCAGAGCAAACATTTTGGGCAAGAGTAACAGTGGAATTGGCCCACAACTTCAGGAAATTTACTCATTACTTTTAATTTACTCAAAACTGCTCTCTCTGTTTTCTGGTTTAAAATACAACAAAAAAAATTCTACTAAAAACACTTTAAAAATTATTTATGGGATGGATCCATCTCTGCCCCATGGGAACAGGAGACAGAAAAGGTATGTAAATGAATGTCAACTACTGTGCCCAATTTCACATATGAAAATTTCTACTACACCACTTGCACAGTTTTAAGTAGTGTAACATGTGCACTGCAGGTTCAAAGGCCACAGTTTGGTCACCTCCATCTCTCTCATGTTTGGTTGCTTATAGGATTTATCTTGTATCAATTGTTGCTCTATTTCAACTTACTATACATAAAGAATTGGCAATGGCTGGTGACCCATTTCTTAAATTAGAGAATTATTTAGGAATTGGTATACAAATTTATAACAATGACTCCAAGGACTGGTTTGAACCAGTAGTCACTGTGAAAGACTGCCCTCCAAAACAGCAGTATAGATAAGTGATATGTATTTTTACACACCAACACAAAAATCCCTAATATCTGCATCCTCACTTATCAGTTTTGTACTACTATTGAAACATTCCACAAGTAATACAAGGATATTGGGAAAGCGCACACAAATCAGCTCTGGGACAAGTGCTCCAAAATGCTGCAATACTAAGCTTTTCAACATTATACACTCATTTACTGAAAAACCTGTTTTCTGTAAAATGCTCTGCAAATAGATCAATATATTTTAAAATGCAGCAAAATGAGAAAGTTGACACTGAATTCTAAGTTTACATAAGTTTATTTCTTTGTTATTTCTATTTTTAATATACTTGGGTAGGCACTAATATTGTGTGTGATGGGGGCCATACAAGTATCTAAGCAGACAGGTATAGAAACTAGTTTGATAATTCTTGTCGTTTTCTTTTTGTAAACAATAGCTAATTGAGCAATACAGTAACTGCTTATTTTTAACAGATTTTTAGAGCTCTAACTTTTCTCTACCAGTCTGATACACAACTTTGTTTGAAGTGTTTTATACTAATTTCTACTCCTAAATCAAAGCTCTTACATACATTAGCTACTAAGCACAGCAGAAATGCTGTCCATTCTGAAACATTCATTTTCCTGAAAGTTAAACTAAGTGAAAAATTAAATTCCACACGTTGCTACTAGGATTTCAGCAAGTTTAAAAAAAAAAAAAAAGAGCACTGTGATCTCTCAGTCCTAAGTTTATTCTTATCTCAGAAGCTCTAGATCATACCTGACAGACTTATTTCTTCCAATGTTTCCAACCATAAATGCTCATAGTATCAGAGAGGAATTTTCAACAGGGTAAAAAGCAACCTTGTTTTGAGATGTGAATTCTTATATTCTCATACACAAGTAGTTTGCCAAAAGCTTTTTAAACTTATTAACATATAAAATATAAAAATTAGCCAAGAATAATCTGTTGAATAAACAAATTTAATTCAATGGGTCTTGAAAAATGTACAAGTTATCTACTAAGCTGGAAAGGAATAGGGTGCTGGGATTCCTACCAGGGTGCTCTCCCTCAACTCGGTTCAGAAACTGTATCTTTTATATCAACCTTCAGATTGCAGATGTAGTAAGTTTCAAGTCCCCTCACCCTCCTTCTGACTTATCTGGCTGCTGGAAAGGAAGAACATTATTCTCTTCATGTTTCCCCAGCTTCACCATACTGTCTTTAAAAGCTGGTGTGAGGAATGTTTCTGCTAACCTATCCCTTCCTCCACCCTCTTCACTGTTTCTCTGCTGCTCTAGCATGACCCAAGCTTCTGACTGCTATGAGATGAAGGGGGCTCCTTTGTTCTGGGTCATCCCAACACCTTCAGTGCCTACTTCTTTTACTACTTATACATCTCCCATGAAGTAGCAGCACAGGATTGGCCCAATTCTTGTCAGTTTTCACTGCTGCTACTCAGAATCCTATGCCTAACAGAGAAAATGGACAAGCAGAAGCTCAGTTTTCATTCTGTTGCAGTTTAGGCCCCCTGCAGACTTGGGATGACAGTACTGCAGTAGCTTAACCTCTTTACTGGTTGTTACCAAAGGTAACAACTGTTTAAATGAAAGGTTAGATCTATGTCATCAATTTCCATAAAAGTGTTGTGCATCAAGGGAAACATCCCATTTGCCAACAGCACATAAGAAGAGACTGGATTTGTCAAGCCCTAGATTCAAAGCATTCTACAGGTGATCCAGATAAAAAAAATAAAAGCTTTGAAATACACTTGCTCCTCCGTAAATTACTATTTTTGACCTTGTCTACACTGGCGATTAACGTTGATTTCAGCAAATGGTTGCCAATGATTAATGTACTGAGCTACACTAGTTCCTGGATCCTGATTGCTGAAAACACAGTCAATTCCCAGGTGAGGCTTAAGTTTAGTTTATACAGCATCCAAAAGCATGATGTAGCACACTCAAATATAGCAATTCTGTATTTATTAATACCAAATATACCCGCAAACTGAATTTGCTAAAAACTGCGTACAGTATATTCTTTTCAAAGCCAAGGTTTGGAAATTACAACATTACTTTATCTTGTCTATCATACAAACGGCCATACTGGGTCAGACCAAAGATCCATCTAGCCCAATATCCTGTCTTCCAACAGTGGCCAATGCCAGGTGCCCCAGAGGGAATGAGCAGAACAGGTAATTATCAAGTGATCCATCCTCTGTTGCCCAGTCTCAGCTTCTGGCAACCCTCAAGCCTCCACCTACTTTCCTAAAATGGCTAAAATGGGCATTTGACACCTTAAGTCTGTTCTACAGAAGACAGCAAGGACTTCTAGCAGTAATATTCGAGTAGTGCCTAGTGACATCCGTCATGTCTTAGGCACTGTAAAAATGCATGAGATGGTGGTCCTGGCCCCCAAAGAGTTTACAATCTGAATAAGATTCACTGTTCAGAATGTTACTAGATGCCTTTCAGTGAATGAAGCTCCGTATTAGATACCTCTCAATAGTGTTTTTGGATCCTATACTAAGGCAAAAGATTAACTGTCAAGTAACTGTGTTAGAAACTCCTCTTCTTAGAAAGATTTTAAGAATGTCTTCTCAACAATTGAACTAACTTGAAAACTGGAAACCAACAGCCCACATATACTACAGATAGAAAATAAAGCCAAATCCTGCAAAGACAATATACACAGCACATACGAGCGCCCCCTCTCCAGACGCAAATCATTCCTCTGACACTGGACACAAACCCAAACAGCAAAATATCTCAGCAAACAGACACCTGTCAGCTATTTAGCATCATCCTCCTCCCCCAACACCAAAACAAGCTCTTCAACCAAAGAAGGAAACGAAGTAGCTTTCAGAAGGCGGCAATTTCTACAGCGAGATGCAGGACGGGGTCTCCCTCACCCCCCGCACCTAGGTGCGGGGCAGGGCACGCTGGCACAGCCACACTCACACCCCCTTCGCACTCCGATGCGGGGCGGAGCCACCCCCCACCGACCCAATCCCTTCCACTTCAAGGAAAGCATCAGACTAGCCAAGGGAAATAGTTTCCATCCCTTCCCGGCTCCCCCGCCGGGCGGCAGCCCCCTGGCCGGCGGAGCGGCCACTTAGTGCCCCTGTCTCACACACTGCGCCGGGGGCTGCTCCCTCCGCCAACACCCCCCCCCCTCCGTGCAGAGGCCTCAGCTTCCCTGGCCGCTGATGTCTGGCCGGGGAGTCGGGCCAGGGGCTCGCCCAGGAGGAGCCCCTGTCCCTCTCAGGCCTGCGGGCCGAGCAGCTCCCCGGGAGGGGTCAGCCTTACCCTCCTCCCCCACCACGGCAGCAGCCGAGGCCGCCGCCGCCACCAGCGCCGCCACCTCCCGGCAGGGGGGACACCTCAGAGCCGCCCCGCAGCCTCCCGCCGCCGCTGCTCCGCCGCCGGGGGGGAGAAGGTCCAAGCCGCTGCCGCCGCCGCCGCCGCTGTGGGCGGGAGAAGCGGGAGGCTCGGGGTGGGCGGGTGTCTGCGGGCGCCGCTCCCGTCCTCAGCTGGAACCGCTCCGGCTCCGCGTCGCTCCCGTCCCCCCCCTCGCTGCGCTCCCAAATCAAAATAGTGTCACACAATATGGCGGCCGCCAAACACCGCGAGAGCTGCCCCGAGTGCTAACGGGAGTGGGGGGCGGGGCAGCGGTGCCTGGCCGCCCGGGCTAAACAGCGCGGCGGGTTGTGCTGCGCTGGGAATAGCCCGCGCGTGAACGAGCTCGCGGGGGCGGGGCACCCCAGCCCGTCCCTCACAGGACGGAGGTAGCGCCTGGGGCTACCTGGTCCCCCAGAGGGGAGCGCCTGAGAGAAGAGTCCCCCCGCAGTCACCCCCGCTACGGCCACGAAGCTTCCGCTCGTGGAGCGCTGTAAATACAAACTAGTGAGGCGGGACAGAGCGAGCCCCAGGACCCCTCCCTCGGACCCACAGGGGCTCGCCCGGGGGGGATGGGGCTGGGGCTGGGGCTGCCCCGCAGTATCGGGCTGGCACACAGGCAGCGCTGGGAGAGCTCTCAGCCCCCTGACCACCAGCCGGGTTCCAGTTGGACGGGGGAGTGGGGAGGCTGGCCCAGCGCTGGTAAATGTTGGTCAACATGCGAACTTTATGCAAGTGATTTCCCCTTCCACGTCTTTCCACTCCTCATCCTCTCATGCCTACCCTGTGCTTCCCCCACTTGGGCGCTTGGCCTGCTCCTTTCTTACCAGATGCAGTAGCCACCACTGCCGTCTCCTCCTGAAGTCGGCTAAGGGAGCAGAGAGATAGGTGACTGAGGGCACTTGACTGCCCGCATCCAGGCACCCCTGCTAGAGGAAGTGCAGTTTCTGCGTACAGTCCTGGTGAATACCTGGCACTTAGTAGCCCTGCAGGGTGAGAGAGAGAGAAACGAAGGAAAGTTGAATGGAAAGAGAATGGTAGAGAAATGAAAGGGGGTGGGCGGGAGAAGAGGATCCCGAAAGTAGGTCAAACTAAAAAAGTTTTGAGGAAATGAAATGTTAAAAGTTACCCTCAAGGAAAAAGATATAGATGGCAGGAGGAGACAAGAAAAGATGCATCAACATCTACAAAGAAAAATGGAGACTAGGAAAGAGACAAGGGAGAGCCACATAGGAAGTTAGTTTTTGGGAAGATTGCTTCATAAACGTTTTCAGTCTGTTTTATTAGTAGTTTGTCTGTTAACTAGCTACAAAAGAAATCAATTTCTTTTGGTTTTGGACAGGTAACAGGCAATAACCCAAACTCTGGGTGCACTCTCCTTGGATGCTACAGCCTGCTGTAATTTTCTTCTTAAAAAGTTGACAGGTAGTTTCAGTTATAGTAACTTACACACCCCTCAAGAACTTGCTAACTCTTCACCATAATTAACTTCTGAAGGCAGCTGGTCTCAAGCCAGTAATGGACTGTGTGCAGGTGAATCCTTGCACTCACATGGTAGACCCCTTAATTTCAGTGACAGGACTCCATTAGTTTGGAGGAGGTCACCCTTGTCAAATCACCTGTAGGTCCTAAAAGACAGATTGGAAGGCCTGGTCAAATTCCTATTAAAGAAAAAAGAAAAACTTAACTGGTGTCAATGAGCATTATATTAGAGCATTACTCAGTGAAGAATTGCAAAGTTTTTATTAAATGAAAGGCAGGCCAGATTGCAATTCATACACCTTAGCACTGTGCAATAAAAAACAGAAATCACTTACACACACACACACACACACACACACCTCTGAATCACTCAATCTAGAAGGGAACCTGGGAGAGAAATGGAAATTGTAGGACTTGAAAATTTTCCTAAAAGCAAGTTGTATTGCAGAGAAATCAAAGGATGAAGTTTTCTACATTACTAACCCCAGAGACAGTGAAGGTCTACAATAGATTCTTCTAAGGAGAGCATGTAAACTGGTAGACAGAGTCATTCTAAACTTTTAAGAATACCATGTCCCACAGAAGAATAAGAGTAGGAAAAGATATTTTCTATGCAAGAAACCAGCCATCAAATGGCATTATTGAGTATTAGAGTGGTCCAATAAAAGATATTACCTCACCCACCTTGTCTATCTAGTAAGCTAATTTTTAAGTTAACAAATGGACTAATTGGAAACCAAATGACTTTTGGTATATAACAACTAGATTAAAAGCAAGGTTAGTGGCAAGAAATAAACTTGACTTCGTAATGAACAGTGGATATTTGCAGAGCTTGTTAAAACTGTAGTTTCCAAATGAAAATTTTAAGCAATAAAAAAACCTGAAGTGCATCTAATTAAAATTGGCATAAAGACAATCTACATGGGGTAAACAAAGGCCAGAGACCAGATTTGTTTGCCGTACAAGTAGGGAGAAATACAGCAGAAAGCTAAGGTGTCCAGTGCAAGAGGTGAGGTGTTACACGGGCAATAAAAAAAAATAGACATTTTGCAAAAAATATGTTTCTTTCAATATAAATTGTAAAGAAATACACAAGCAAAATGCATGTTCAGGTAAGCATTGATCTATTTTCTAATTCTGCACAGAAAGATCTACAGATCCTTTATGTAAGAGTTGAAATACTGAACTTTATTACCTTGCCCCAGTCTGCTAACATGCGTGAGGGTTACAAAAGATCTTACAACATGAATCAGCATCTGCTGACTGATTTAAAAAAAAGCAAGTGAAGCATATTAGCTAAAAAACAGCCACAAACAAATACAACCAATTAATAAAATCTAGAATGAAGATCAGGGTGGAAGATTTGAATGCTGAGTGCTAACAAGACTTTATGTGATGCACATTCTGTTCGTAGTACACTGACTACTATATATTTCTGATGTATTATATACTTAATGCATCCTATTTGGTTACACATCTAATAATTATTTAAGGCTCTTTTGCAACCTGTTCTGTGGACATGTTATATAATCATTTGATCATCTGCATTTACAAACTGATGGTCAACCCTTCCTGTACCACTATTTCAAACTTTATTGATCTCATGTACCAAGATGAAAGTATAGCCATAAGCACATTTTGTGCACTCTATATGAAACAAGCTTGGTGTTTGTGTAGTTAGGGCAACACAGTGTCCCTGTAGGCACTGTGTTACTTACATCAATTGTTGGCTGCCTTTTTTGCCTATTTCATGGCTCCAGCATGAAAATTGATAAGAAATTCCACCCTGCTCTCAGCCCGGCTGCTACCCAGACTCCCCACTCCTAGCCAGGCTGCACCCCATTCTCCAACCACGTGGCCCTGCCTCTTCTGCCTGAGGCCCTGCCCCTGACTTGAGCCCCCCCTTTCCCCACAGCCGGAGGACCCTCAGCCGAACTGACCCGGGCTGTTGGCCGGCACCAGCGCTGAGCCACTGGCTGGCACCAACCCCTCCCCCCCCGGCTTGGGGGTGAGGGCAGGGCATGGACGGGGCCATGGCCTGGGTTAGGAGAGGCTTAGCCTCCCCTGGCCTATTATACATGTCGCTCAGGCATGCTCTCATTTCCCCACCTCCAGCCAGGCTGCTGCCCAGGCTCCCCACCCGGAGCTGGGCTACTCCCAGGTCCCAGCTCCCCGCTGGGAGTCCAGCTGCACCAAGCCCAGGGAGAGGGGAGGCAAGAGCTGGAGGTGAGAGCCAGGGGGTGGGTGGGGGAGAGCGCCCAGTTCCCATCAGGGAGCTGTGAATGGAGCAGCTCCCCAAACTGCCCCTTTTAGGTTGGTGGAAGTGTTCTTGGTGAGGATGTGCACCACTGACCGAAGGAGGGTAGTGTGGACATGAAGCATGGCAGTAATTACTGTGGTGGCTGTAAGTCAACTTGATATAGGGTGACTTAAGTTTTTTGTGCAGACATGCCATGTGTTTGATTAGGCTTGGAAGGATTCGATTTTTAATCTGTAAATGTTGGTAAAAGTCAATTTCCATGCACACACAAAAAATATTTCCATTGATAATAATTGAAGTTTACAGATAAGCAAGGTAAGAAAAGTACTGCTTAAGTTTGACTTTAGGATATTTACTTTGTTTATTTTGATAATTTGTATTTTAACAGTTATAAAACTTTAACTTTTTGAATCTCAGTGTCATTAAATAATTGTCTGACCCTTCCCCTTATTTTCCTGCAACTGTGAAAATTTAAATAAAAATTGTAAAAAATGCTTAAAAATTAAACATCTATATTATCTGTTGAAATTATAAAAAGGTAGAATTAAATTTACAAGTCCGTGTTTGATGTACATATTGGTCAACAAGAAACTCGGGGGCATGTTTAAATCTGGATGGGATGTGGCACACTGCATACTTAGGCCATGTCTACACTTACTGGTAGATTGGCACTGCTGTGATCAATGCAGCGGGTGTTGATTTAGCGGATCTAGTGAAGACCCGCTAAGTTGATGGCAGAGCGCTCTCCCATTGACTCCGGTACTCCAGCTCCCCCAGAAGAGTAAGGTAAGTCAACTGGAGAGCATCTCCCATCGACACAGTGCAGCGTAGACACCGCTGTAAGTTGACTTAAGCTATGTTGACTTCAGTTACGTTATTCACGTAACTGGAGTAGCATAACTTAGGTCAACTTACGCCAGTAGTATAGACAAGGCTTCAGTCTTGCCAGAAACTCCAGAGGCACAGGGGGTGTCCTGCACAGAGCTTGTTGGAGCTTTGGAGTCTTATTACTTTCATTGTGGATTTCAAATAATGCCAACAGGGAGCCCATTCTGTTGATAATACAAGGTAAGTATTCATACTTTAACTGTCGTACCGTTTACAACATAGAATCATAGACTTTAAGGTCAGAAGGGACCATTATGATCATCTAGTGTGACCTCCTGCACAATGTAGGCCACAGAATCTCACCCACCCACTCTTGTATCAAACCTGTGTCTGAGCCACTGAAGTCCTCAAATCATGGTTTGAAGACTCCAGGTGCAGAAAACCTTCCAGCAAGTGACCCATGCCCAAGGCTGCAGAGGAAAGCAAAACCTCCCCAGGGCTTCTGCCAATCTGCTCTGGAGGAAAATTCCTTCCCAACCCCAAATATGGCAATCAGCTAAACCCTGAGCATGTGGGCAAGACTCACCAGCCAGTCACTCAGGGAAGAATTCTCTTCAGTAATTCAGATTCCAGCCCATCTAACATCCCATCACAAGCCACTGGGCATATTTACCACTAGTAGTCAAAGACGAATTAATTGCCAAAATTAGGCTATCCCATTATACCCTGCCCTCTGTAAACTTATCAAGCTTAGTCTTGAAGCCAATATGTCTTTTGCCCCCACTACTCCCCTTGGAAGGCTGTTCCAGAACTTCACTCCTCTGATGATTAGAAACCTTCGTCTAATTTCAAGGGTAAACTTCCTGATAGCCAGTTTATATTCATTTGTTCTTGTGTCCACGTTGGTACTGAGCTTAAATACCTCCCTGATATTTATTCCTCTGATATATTTATAGAGAGCAATCATATCTCCTCAGCCTTGTTTTGGTTAGGCTAAACAAGCCAACCTCTTTGAGTCTCTTCATATGACAGGTTTTCCATTCCTCGGATCACCCTAGTAGCCCTTCTCTGAACCTGTTACAGTTTCATCTTCCATCAGTGAAAAATATGAATTGGACTGCAAGAGTTTTTAAGACGTGTGGTGCTGGAAAACTGCTTGAAGAATAGAGTGCATTCATGTCCCTGAGCTCAGTGCTGACATTTCTGATACTCTAGAAACTCAAGAACAAGATTGAAAAACAGTTTTAACAACAGCCACCATAACTGGATTTAAGTAACCTGTTTTTTAAATCATGTTTTAAATTGGTTTCCTACCACGGAAAAAGTGTTACATAAAACTTTAACAAGAATATTTATTGGTACTCACCTGAAAGTGTCCCTTTTCCTAGCTGGAAGGTCCACAAGTCTTCAACCTAGTGGCAGTTTACCTGGCAGTTGCTGGCAGAGGAGCAATGACCCAACTGTTTAAGAGCCCACCAATTGGAGTGAACTTCTACAACTGCTACTATAGAAGTTATCTTGGAAATCAAGCATTAATAAAATGTTGACAAGTAAGGAATTTAACTTCATTCACCCAGATTCATCCACTGAAGAATATTTATTCTCCTTGCTATAAGTTTTGTCCCATGCTATAGGAAATTGCCATTGATGGTGCAGATCTGTGGATTTTGTCATTGCCTGACTTCCAAATATTTAACTGGTTAGCCTTAATGTTCTCTTAATTCAGGGCTAAATTCTACACTCCCTACTCAAGCACAACTCCCATTGATTTTAATGAGAGTTTTGCCTGAGTTGAGATCTCAGAATTTGGCTCTGTGTTTTTTTGAGGGTGTAGACTATGTATAACAAGAGTTAAAAAGAAAATGTTCTGATATTTCTGGTGTAGGAACAGGCTAGTTTTTTATGTTTGTTTATTAACTTTAGAGGACCATGTTGAGGTTAGTAAGTAAAAATTGTAACTTGCTGGGGTTTTTTCTTATCTGTTTTAAGAGTCCATTGTAATTCTTGGTTTTGTTTTTTGAAAATAAATGTTTTAATGTCTTGTTTTTATATTAAAAATACCAATGCCAGCAATTCAGAACTCATGAGCAGTCCTAAAATAATAAACCAGTGTAAACCTTCAATAAAGGAAAATAATTTTGTAAAGAAATTGATTTTAACTTCAAACTAGTAAGGGTTTAATATGAACAGTGATGGTCTGGATTTTTCCCCCCACATTCATGAAAAACTACTGTACCTTGAGGTTGTTCTATTACAATTTAGCAGTACCTGGTCAACAGCTACATTGTTACCTCTGGAGGTTCAAAACCACTAGTTTCTTAGGTTGCTTCTTTCCTATCTCCTCTGATACTGCCAGCTTTCAGTTTCCAACAGCTCATCTATTTAAGAGTAAAGAACAAACAGGACATTTGAGATAAGGACATGATTAAGAGGTACTTTTATGCTTTTAGTGGTTCCTGAAATCTAGCAGCCTTGCAAGATTTGAATGTGACCCTTAGAGAAGGGAAATCTATTGAAAAAAACAGCCTGCTTCAGCATTTAAATTCATGATGAGCTGTTACAGTAGAACATTATTGTAGGCTTACATATCATAGTTTGGCATACCAAAATAATATATATTTTTGGAGGCACTGTACAATTAGTTTGTTCAAGTAACAGCTAAAAAGTATCCAATTATATTAATCGTAAATATTTTGGAAAAGTATTTAAACTTAAAGAAGATGTCTTAGCCATGCCAAAGTAATTGAGGTACTTTTAAGTAACGGTTTTAAAGCTGAGAAAGACAGCTTTATTAAATAAATCTTTTTATTGAATAAACCAGAAAAGTACATCAATAACATGTACATCAACAAATTATATTCAGCTCATTTGAATTCCAAAGTCTCTGTGTCTGTGTGTGTGTCATATATGTGTGTGTGTGTTTTGTTTGCAGCCATGCCTTACCAAAAACTGTGGAAGATTTACACTCTGTAAAATACATCTCAGTCACTACATACTGGAATGACAAATTCAAGAAATTTTTTCAGTCTAAGGGAGAACTATATTACTTTAAAACGTAGTCAATTGAAAATAAAATAAATTTTTATAGCATTCACCAGTTTAAATGAGATACTACTGTATGCCCCATTTTGGGAAGTATTTTTTGTAATAATCTACTAAAATAGAAGGTGGAAAACAACGAGAGAAAGTTTGAGACTCCAGAAACTTTAAGAAAAGTTGCTGGCTTTACTACTTTTCAGTCCCTTTATATGATTGGCTTTTGAAAAATGTAGTAAAAAAGTAATAGTATTTTTAAGATAAGTGTTTTTCTCCTTTTGTCAGAGACTCAGATTTGTACAACATCCCTGCATAATTATTACATTTCTTTAAGGCCTCAAGCATATGACTAGGTGCTTGCTGAAGCCTTATAGAGGAGAGCATTTAAGAACTTTCTTAACTTTAATGCACAATGAAGCCAAAAGATAAGCATGTGCTTAAGGGCTTTACTGATCAGAGATGGTTTGCTCAATTGGAGCTATAAAGACTTTTCCAAAGTCCAAACAAATGAAATCCTTTTTCCAAATTCAACTCAGTTGTCAATACCGTTATAGTAGATCCCATGAGGTATTTTACTATGGCCCCTACATTTTCCAAGCAGGGTATTGCTTGTAGCTGCCTTTTTCCCAATGATTCCAGTTGGAATTCTGCAGCCAAACCTCCCTTTCTACACATTTTGTAAATATAACAGGAAGAGTCCTGACATACAACCTGTGATGTACTTACTTTTATTACAAATAGTAACACACAAGGCACAATAATAATGACTATTTTCATTAAAATTCTTACATTATACTCACTCACTCTTACATTCACTCACTGGCTGACTGCTAGTGTATTTAAAAATAACCTGAAGTACTCCCTAAACCTAAGTAGTATGTGACAATAGGTTGCCACCACCATCCTCTGGCCTCATGCCTGACTGTTATAATTACTTAACTCCATAACCAATATAAACCACCCCTAGCTAGTTCTGTCTCTTGTTCAGAAAAACAAATGCTTAGTACAAATTCTGCACATTCTACTCCCCCAGCAGTTGTACCTGACAATTCCATTGTATAAGTTAAACACACAAAACTCTGAAAAGTGCCAGTAAAACAAGCAAAAGAAAAAAGTCAAAGCTTTCCAATATGAACAATTGAAAAACAAACAAACAAACAACAAAACAAAACACACACACAAAAAAACCCAAGGAAATTTGGGGGAACAACAGTGCCAGATCCTCCATCCTAGATGTTCTTTACATAGCCATAGACAAGTACAACATAGGAAGCCTCAGTATAAGCTTCCCCCTACTCTGATACCAACATGCCTCATCCTGTTCCTTAAAGAGACCACTTGTAAGGAAAAAAGCACTTCTGGCTCCAGGTCCATTCAGTCCTTGGCCTGTCTGATATTACCAGCCAGGATGAAAATTAAAGCACTACTTTTCATTATGTAGTGTGACAGACCCAGACTAGTGGGGTACAGGAGTCTAGTCCTATTGGCATCCAGGAGGTGGGCGGGTGAAGCCCGCCCACTTCTAAAGGACCTCCCCCTAGCCTAAGGGGAGGATCCACAGGTCTATGACACCAAATGATTTTGTGGGACAACTAATGAAAAAAACAGGATCGGGAATGAGGTCATAGGGCTAAATGAAGGGAACCTAATGAGGACACCAAGCAGAGAACCTCAGACAAAGCCCACTGCTCCTCAAAGGCATCAAGGGAGCCAGAGGACGCCGCCCAGAGGAACTCTGCCCGGATGCGTGAACGGACAGAGGAGCAGAAATAGGCCCCACAGTCACAGGAAATCCCGTCGGCCAACCTCCTCTCCCTGGTTTTATAGATGGCTAGTTTGGCCAGGGCCAAGAGGAAGTTGATAAGGAGATCCCGTGCCTTTGTGGGGCCACGGATGGGGAGCGCGTAGATAAAAAGGGGAGGGGAAAGGTGCAACCAAAAACGCAATAAGATATTCAAGAGGAGCCGGAAAAGGGGTTGCAATCTGGCGCACTCTAAATAAATGTGTGCCAGGGTCTCTTTCATGCCACAAAAAGGGCAGGTGTTGGGGACAGGAGTGAACCGCGCCAAGTACACGCCTGTGCTCACGGCCCCGTGAAGGAGCCGCCAACTGACATCCCCGGCAGAGTATAAGCTGGCCCACCAGGGCTTCTCACCCTCGAGAGGTGGCAGGAGGTCCCGCCAGTTGGTATCGGGGCAGGACGCGAGGTTGAGGTAGTGAAGAGTGTGGAGCATGAGTGTGTACAGATGTTTCCTTGGTGCGATCTGGAACAGAACTGGCTGCAGATCATGCAGCCGGCTCGCAGTGAAAGGGCAGGGGGGCCGAATTGGTCCATGTAGCACGGGCCCTATAAAAATGTCCATGGGGCCAGGGGTGAAGGGTGGGCGGGGCGTGCCCTCTCGTAGGACCCAGTCGAGGTAGGCCCGAGCGGCAAGCAGTAAAGCGGCCTTCACCTGCTGCAGTACGCGCCGGGAAGTACGAGGGCTGGAGAGCCCCATGCGCTGAGCAAGCGTCAGGGGATCCAGCCAGTCTCCCCGGTCGTAGTCCAGGAGGTCTCCGACCCTGGTGACTTCCGCCAAGACCAGCCTCTGGCACACAGCGGGGGACTCCGCCACCTGCACATGAAGTTGGGGATTGTGTAGCAGGGGCTCCGCGAGGAGATCAACCGCCACGGTGGCTGCCACGGACCTGGTCATTGAAAAGAGCTTCCAGGTCCAGAGGAGGTCTTGGTAGAAGACCGGCAGCCCGGAGAGGTCTCGCGGAAGACCTCTCAGATGGAGGTAAAAGAGCTGCTGGTCGTATTGGAGCCCTTGGAAGTGGCGGAGGAAGGTGTGCGCCAATACGCTCCACGCCGGACTACCTGCACCATACAGGAGCCTCTGCAGGGCCTGGAGGCAGAAGACATGGACCTGAGTGAGTAGGCACTTCAGGCCCTGCCCCCCCCCTCCAAGGGCAGGTGGAGGACCCCTGCAGAGACCCAGTGCATTCCTGGCCAAAAGAACTCCAGAATTGCTGTCCGGAGGTTGGCCAGGAAATCCAGGGCTGGGACCAGGGTGTTGAGCTGATACCAGAGCATGGACAGGACCAATTGTTTAAGCACCAGTGCCCTCCCTTGAAGGGAAAGGCATCGGAGTAGTCCTGTCCATTTCCGGAGCCGCTCCATCACCCTGCCCTCCAAACTGTGCCAGTTCTCCGACGGATGCGTGGCAGAAAGGTATACTCCAAGATAGAGCAGTGGACCCGTGCTCCACTGGATGGCCTGAAGCTTGGGTGGGAGGGAGCTCGCCTGCCACCTGTCCCCTACCACCAGGCCAGAGCTCTTGACCCAGTTGACCCGGGTGGAGGAGGCTGCCGAGTACATAGCTTGGCAAGCCTCCACCCGTGCCAAGTTGCCCGGGCCCTGGACCACGAGGAGCACGTCATCAGCGTAGGCCAACAGGACCAGCCGCAGCTCCAGCTCCTGAAGCGCCAACCCCGTCAACCTCTTGCAGAGGAGACAGAGGAAGGGCTCAATCGCCAGAGCATACAGCTGGCCCAAGAGGGGGCACCCCTGCCGCACTTCCCGCCCGAAGCTGGCCGGCTTGGTCAGGATCCAGTTGAGCCTGACCAAACACTCCGCAGAAGCGTACAGCACCTGGAGAAAACCCACAAACCGGGGTCCGAAGCCGAACGCTGGTAGAGTGCTCAGAAGATACCCGTGATCCACCCTGTCGAAAGCCTTCTCCTGATCCAGGGACAAGAGGGCGAACGACAGCTCATCCCTACACCCTAATTCCAGAAGGTCCCGGACCAGATACAAGTTATCAAAGATTGTGCGGCCCGGGGCGGTGTAGGTCTGGTCTGGATGGACCATGTCCTCCAGCATGGACCCTAGCCGCAGCGAGATGGCCTTCGTAACGATTTTGTAGTCCATGCTGAGGAGCGAGATGGGACGCTAATTCCGTAAGTCGCGGAGGTTCCCCCTCTTCGGCAATAAGGCAAGCACGGCTCACCTGCACGAGAGAGGGAGGACCCTGCCCTGCAAAGACTCGGCCCAGACGGTGACCAGGTCTGGGCAGAGGACATCCCAGAACACGCGGTAGAACTCCACGGTCAGCCCGTCCATGCCTGGAGATTTATTGGAAGGCATGCAACGGAGGGCTTCCAAGAACTCGGCCAGAGTGAGAGGCAATTCTAGCCAGTCCTGGTTGCCCATGCTGACCGTCTGGAGTCTGTCCCATAGCACTCTGCAAGCGTTAGGATCGGTCAGATCCGGGGAGAAAAGAGTCGCGTAGAAGGCCCTGGCCCTCTCACACATATCCGCCGGATCCGTGAGGGGGGTGCCGTCCTCCGCCAGGAGGCAGGTGACGTGCTTCTTGCCCCCCCTCCTTTTCTCCAGGGCCTCCAGAAGCGGGAGCCATGATCCATCTCCCGAAGGAGGTGGATATGGGATCAAACAAAAGCACCCCGGGCCAAATGGTCTTCAAGGGCCCAGAGCTCCTCCCACTTCTCCCGGCATGCTCCGCAGAGGGATGGATTGTCGGGGCTGGCGGCCAGACGCCTCTCTAGCTCCAAGACCTCCCACTCCAACTGCTCTATCGCCACATCCCTCCGTCGGCTGTGGCCCCAGGTGTAGTCACAGCAGAAGAGCCGGGCGCGCACCTTCCCCAGATCCCACCACCGCCGCGCCGAGGGAAAGGCGCGCCTCTGCCCTTGCCAGGCCAGCCAGAACTCCCGGAAGGATGCCACGAAGCCTGCATCCTCCAGCAAACTATTATTAAAGTGCCAATAGGCCAGTCCCTGCCTCTCTGCGCAGAGAGAGGCCATCACGGTGGCAAGGTGGTGATCTGAAAAGGGGTCCGGCCGAACGCTGGAGGGCTGGGCCCGTGAAAGGTGGAAACATGACAGGTAAATACGGTCCAGCCGGGAGTGGTGCGACCGATGGTCCTCCACCCGGACGAAGGTGAACGTCGAGACGTTGTCCGGGTGGTGGTCGCGCCAGACGTCCACCAGGGAGTGGTGTTCGATGATCTCCCGGAGGACGTCCGCAGCGGCCGGGCACTGCTCGGTCCCCGAGTGGTCCCGTTCCTCGAGCGTGGTGTTAAAGTCCCCTCCCAGGACCAGGCACTCATGAGGATCCAGGGAGCCGAGGAAGGCGGATGCCTGCTGATAAAAATGGAACCTCTCCGGGCCCGATGTCGGGGCGTAAACATTGACGAGATTAACCACAGGCCCCTCCATGCGGACCCGGAGGTGCAGCAGATGGCCCGGCACAGCCTTGGCAACCCCCAGCACCTCGGGCCGTAGGTCGAGGGAGAACAGGGTCGCCACTCCAGTCGCGCAAACTGAGAAGTGGCTAAAGTAGGCCCCATCTCCCCACTCCAGCCGCCAGCTAGCTTCAGCGGCTGGATCCGTATGGGTCTCTTGCAGGAAAACCACAGAGTACCCCCCCTCCTGGAGGAAGGAGAGCACCTGGCTCCTGTGGAGACCCATCCTATAGCCCCGGGTGTTTAAAGTGGCAAAGATGATCGGCGCACTGTGAGTTGCACTAGGGGATCAGAGGGGACAATGGCATAGGGGGGTGCAGTGAACAAGGGCAAACTCAAATTGGGGAAAGGCACAAGCGCATGGGAGGGGGCATGGGCGCACGAGGGGAGGGATAAATCAGGGCTGGGGGATCACAGGGTGGGGGCAGGGGAAAAAGGTGATCTGGGAATGGGGTAGAGGGACCTCGGGGATAGCTGCAGGGCTGGGGCAGGACTATCAGGGTCGCAGAGGGAAATAGATAAGGCGGACAAACGTGGCAAAGGAAAGGGGTCAGTCCAGGGGAAGGGGGGAGGTGGTGCGCCCACAGGCACTTGTGCAAAAGTCAATGCTAGGCTGCAGCTGCTGCAGGCCCAAATGATGGAAGCGGGCAGGGTGAGCCAGGCGAGCAGCTCAGTCCCAGAGGCAGGAGTCCAAAGCAGAAGGAGAACAGCCAGTGGGGGTAGTAGAGGGGGCAATGATGATGATGGGGGCGAAGGGGGACATGGATGGACTGGGGGCAGGCTCCACGCCACACCCCTGGTGCCCCAGTAGACACAGTCCAAATCCCCACCACAAGAGCACAGTTTGAAAAAGACTCAGTCCAGGAATGCCCCCTCCACAGTGGTCTTCACACGGTCTCCAGTAGCGGGCGGTCCTCTTCTACTCCTCCTCCTCCTCAGGGCTCCAACAGCTCCCCAGTAACAGCCACAGTAGTCCCAGCAGCTCCAGGTGGTGGTGGTCTGGTGTCCAGGCAGGAGGGACCCCGCTCAGAGGGTGGTGTCCTCAGGAACCAGAGCCGGGGTCCCTCACTCCCCTCCTCTCTGGGAAGCAGGCCAGCAGCCCCCCCACCCAAGGGCTGTAGGTGGAGTAACAGCAGCAACTGAGGGGGGGAGGGGAATCTTACACCCAGCCAGTAAGCAGAAAGCAGAGAGAGGGGTGAGTGGTGGTGTCTAGTCCAGCCAGGGGAGCAGCAGGAGCAGGAACAGCAGCAGCAGTAGCAGCGAGGGCCCAGTGCTCAGCAGAAACAGCAGCAGCAGCCCTCTCCCTTCTCCCCTCTACAACAGAGGAATAAAAGAGAGATCTACTGGCCACTGAAGAAGCAGGTTTCTGTTCCCTGAGTGACCAGAGCAGGGGCTGCACTAGAGTAATCAGGAACCTGCTAGAACCAATTAAGGCAGATTGGCTGCAGGTGATCTAATCAGCCTATCAAGGCAGGCTAATCAGGGCACCTGGGTTTAAAAAGGAGCTCACTTCAGGCAGGGAGGGGAGAGTCAGAGGAGAGGAAGTGTGTGTGAGGAGCTGGGAGCAAGAGGTGCAAGGAGTGGGAGTGCTGCTGGAGGACTAAGGAGTACAAGCGTTATCAGACACAGGAGGAAGGTCCTGTGGTGAGGATAAAGAAGGTGTTTGGAGGAGGCCATGGGGAAGTAGCCTAGGGAGTTGTAGCTGTCATGCAGCTGTTGCAGGAGGCACTATAGACAGCTGCAATCCACAGGACCCTGGGCTGGAACCTGGAGTAGAGGGCGGGCCTGGGTTCCACCCAAACCTCCCAACTCCTGATCAGACACAGGAGAAGTTGACCCAGACTGTGGGGAAGATCACTGAGGTGAGCAAATCTGCCAAATAAGTGCAGGACCCAAGGTAGAGGAGGAACTTTGTCACAGTAGATAGTGGTGGACTGGTTACTGAACCGAAATCAACTCATTTGAGCACCAAATAGCTGTCAAGTATTATGACTTCTGGGCTCCAAATAGAGCTATATTTGATCGGCTAGCCTACAGGGCTTTAAAAGTGTCCTTTAAAAAAATGTGTTCTTGTCCTAAGTACACATACGTTAAAGTGTATTAATAAATATTACAAAGTAAAACACCACAAAATTTTGGAATCTCCTTACTCTTGGGTAAGTCACTTTCCATCTCTATGCTTCAATTTCTCTATCTGTAAAATGTGAATAATAATACCGATCTCCTTTGTAAAGCACTGTGAAATCTATTGGTAAAAAATCCTATTATTATTAGCAAATCTCATCCTCTTAAGCAACCATGATCTCTCCAACTCTCCATATTCTCCAACAATTAGGAAAACAGGCCTTAAAGAGAACATTGAAGGTCAGCTGTTTTAGACTGTAAAGAGGGAAGGGAGGAAGTTCCAAAGCTGCGGGCCCCTTACTGAAAATACTCTGGAAGCACCTCCGATATTGTTGACTACTGTGGTACCACCTGTGGAGAGGGGCAGTCTTTCAGGACCCACATAATTTAGGGCTTTATAGACTAAGGTTTTATATCTCATATCCACCTCCCAACCAATATATTTTCTAAAAATTTTCCAGTAAATAATGGAACATACCTTGGATAGGCATGAAAGTCTCCAGCCTCTAGCATGCATTCCTCTGGTGAAAGTGCTTATTTTTTCATTAATTATATACCAATTTTGAGAGGTATCTGCAATAACCAACAACATATCTAATTAACTATGGCCCTAATCCAGCAAAGCACATAAGCATATGCTTAATTTTAAGAATATGAATAGTCCCATTGGCATCACTTGGATTACTCACATGCTTAAACTTAAACATATGCTTTAATGCAGGGGTAGGCAACCTATGGCACAGGTGCAGAAGGCGGCATGCGAGCTGATTTTCAGTGGCACTCCGACTGCCCGGATCCTGGCTCTGCATTTTAATTTAATTTTAAATGAAGCTTCTTAAACATTTTGAAACTTTATTAACTTTACATACAACAATAGTTTAGTTATATATTATAGACTTCTAGAAAGAGACCTTCTAAAAACGTTAAAATGTATTACCGGTACGCAAAACCTTAAATCAGAGTGAATAAATGAAGACTCGGCACATCACTTCTGAAAGATTGCCGACCCCTGCTTTAATGTTTTGCTTGGTTGAGGCCTACATTAGAGTGGATTCATTGGGAAGAAACAATGAAATTGGAATTCTCAGTGAGAGACCATAGAACTTTTCACATGTGCAGAAATGTCAAAACAGTGACAGGTATTTATACATTTAAAAAAAATTCAACTAAGATCTTAAGATAAATATTAAGATGAATAGTCATTAACAATCACTTCAGTTTTCTTTTAATTCAAGGACAGATACTTCTTGGTGTGAGGGTGCAGAGACCAAATTAAACCTCACACCAAGAAAATAAAAAGTTTTCTAAATGTACAATCTTCAGAAACCACTTCTTCCACTGTTCAATTACAGTGCAACTCTTCCAGAGACACCATATCGTCCTCTAAAAAAGATACTCATCTAGCCTCCATCATTTAAAAAATTTAGCTGAGTTTCATGTGTGCATATGCACTTGCATTTATCAAATATATATTTATTGTGTAAACCATTTAACTGCATATAGAAATTCAGTTAACTGCAGACACAAGGTGTATTTGTGATATACTGTATTAACGGATTTGTGTATTAACTGATTTTCTTGTGTGAGTGTGTGTGCACACACATTCATTTTTAATGCTCAGACCCATTTTGAATATTTGACACGTGACTAGCCTTCACAGAAAACTTAATTTGCAAAAAACTGTAGTAGATCCAATCTTGCCCCTACATATATTGACTAGGTTAAGATTTTTTTGGCAAAAGTTTCCAGTTAACAATAGTGTTACAAAAATAGAAGCCCTAAAGTACATCTACACTGCAAACATGTCAAGAAGTCTGAGAGCCCAGGTCAACTGACTCGGGTTTACACTATGGGGTTAAAAATAACAGTGTAGACATTTGGTTTCAGGCTGGAGCCTGGACTTTGAGACCCAACTCCCCACCTCCGGGTTTTGGAGCCTGCACTCCAGCCCAAGTCCAGAGGTCTACATTGCTATTTTTAGTCCCAGAGCATGAGCCCAAGTCAACTGAGCTGGACTCTGAGGCTCACTGATGTGGGACATTTTTTGTCATGTACACATACCCCTAGTATAGAGGAAGTTTCTGTGGCTACTGCCATTTTAAACACTGTGTCATCTAACCCTGCTCAGAACAGATCTAGTGTTAAAAATACCAGCCATCGCAAGACTCTACTATACATTAGGGATCTCATTGTTCCTAATTCTGGATGCACCAGTGGGAATTTCTTCCCCATTCCCCTGTTGTAAATAAGGTCTTAGTCTGGTTATACAGCAGTGTAACTCCATTGATTCCAGTGCAATTAGTCCAGATTTACATTGGTGTGGCTAAAAGAAGTATTAGGCCCAGTCTGTATGTGCCAAATTGCCCCCATTTTCATATGTGCAATCAAGATTTATGTCATGATCAATAATTTTAGCATTTACTTATAAAATATTCCTTAATCTCTATAATTTGTGTTGAAAAAAGAAAGTTTCTAAACCCTGCAATATTTCCAGCCTCAATTGTTAAGAAATCATGTTAGTCCAATAAGAGATATTATCTCACTCACTTTATTTCAAGAAATCATGAGTCAGGCCTCAAAATTTCACAATTTTTAAGTCTGATAATATGGGTTTATTTGCCTTCAGGTTTTTTTTGTTTTTGCACCATTATGGTTCATATTTTCAAACTTTTCTCCTCAGCTATGAGGACCAGAAACTTTCATTAAAAAAAAAAAAGCCCAAGATTCTCATATAATTACCTGGCTCCAGGAGCTGGAACATTAAGAACAAACAAACAAACACACACACACACAAAACTTGCACTAAAATAGAGATTGCTGGCAACACTGCCCTTATGCTCATAAAAAATAATCTCAGTGTGCTGTGTCTGCTTATCATGCTGTTCATAATCACCTCGTTACCTTATGCTTTTCCTGGACATTGTAGCCATCTGTCATTTCTCATTTTATACTTAGACTGTAAGCTCTTCAGGGCAGGGGCAGTCTTGCTTTTGTCTAGTGCATAGTACAGTGGGTCCCGTTCAGGGCTCACAGACACTACCACAATACAAATAATGAAAAAAAAATATTCACAGTATAAACTGTGATGCTTATATTGCATTTGCAGACAGAGTGAAGCAATAGGACCATAAATCATAGGAACTTTACTCTAGTTGTCATTATAGTGTTACGCTGGAAACCTAACTAGGATCACCTGAGTGTCAACACTATTAATTGCTTAACGTGGGGAAATCTAATACATTTCTTCACTTTGTTTCTGGACATTTTGTCTTTTCATTCACTTGAATGGACATCTGAGAAGGAATTGCTGCTGGTATAAACAAGGAAGTTAAAACAAACTGGGAGAGCTTACTCTTGTCACATGAGAGAATTCCTCTGTGACTTGACAACAGTTCATCTGCACATTTGTAACTTGCAGCTGTGACATTTGCACACTCACAGTACTTCTTCTAACAGTAGCAGCCCCATTTGATGGTGTATCTCCCCCTGGACAGTGGTTTCAGCACATAAGTTATAGTCATGGCAAACCTACCTGCAGCTTCTCTGAGTGTGCTAGCCAAGTAGGACTTCTGGGATATCTTACGTTTGGTGGGAGAGTGTATCCAGTGGTCAGGCTTATAGACATCTCATCAAATAGGAAAGAGCGCTGTGGGATCTCCCACTATCCAAAATTATGGGAGGCTTTGATTTGCTGAGGATGCTCATCTACACAGCTAAATAATGAAGGCCCAGATCCTCAAAGGCACTTAGATTCCTAAACCCAGACGTAGGCACCCAAGTCACAGTTCTAGGCACGACTGCCACAAAACTCCCGCTTGGCTGCCGCATAAACCTGTAGGCCTCTAGACTCTGACACCACCTAAATTTTCTGCTGTAAAAGTTGTTCCCCAGGCTCTTCTGCCTCTGTGCATGCACACTGCTAAACTTCATTGTGATCCACAGATGGGGAAAATAGGTAGAGGAGTGCCTTTCCCACTGTGGGGGCCTGATCCCATAGATGTGCTCAAAGATTACCTAACAGACCAGGTACAGTTCAAAATCTGGATGCCAGAGGAAATGGTCATGGTGCCAACCTTATACTTTTTAGCTCTGTGGCTAGAGCACTCACCTGAGATGTGGAAGACTCAGGTTTAATCCCCCTCCTCATAGACTTTAAGGTCAGAAGGGACCATTATGATCATCTAGTCTGACCTCCTGCACAATGCAGGCCACAGAATCTCACCCATCCACTTCTATAACAAACCCCCAACCTATGTCTGAGTTATTGAAGTCCTCAAATTGTGGTTTGAAGACCTCAAGCTGCAGAGAATCCTCCAGCAAGTGACCCATGCCCCATGCTGCAGAGGAAGGCAGAAAACCTCCAGGGCCTCTGCCAGTCTGCCCTGGAGGAAAATTACTTCCCGACCCCAAATATGGTGATCAGTTAAACCCTGAGCATGTGGGCAAGACTAACCAGCCAGCACCCAGGAAAGAATTCTATATAGTAACTCAGATCCCAACCCATCTAATATCCCATCACAGACCACTGGGCATACTTACCTGCTGATAATAAAAGATCAATTGCTAAATTAATTGCCAAAATTAGGCTATCCCATCATACCTCCCCTCCATAAACTTATCAAGCTTAGTCCTAAAGCCAGATATGCCTTTTGCCCCCACTACTCCCCTTAGAAGGCTGTTCCAGAACTTCACTCCTCTAGTGATTAGAAACCTTCGTCTAATTTCAAATCTAAACTTCCTAGTGTCCAGTTTATATCCATTTGTTCTTGTGTCCACATTGGTACTAAGCTTAAATAATTCCTCTCCCTCCCTGATATTAATCCCTCTGATATATTTATAAAGAGCAATCATATTTCCCCCCTCAACCTTCTTTTGGTTAGGCCAAACAAGCCAAGCTCTTTGAGTCTCCTTTCATAAGACAAGTTTTCCATTCCTCGGATCATCCTAGTAGCCCGTCTCTGAACCTGTTCCAGTTTGAATTCATCCTTCTTAAACATGGGAGACCAGAACTGCACACAGTATTCCAGATGAGGTCTCACCAGTGCTTTGTATAACGGTACTAACACCTACTTATCTTTGCTGAAAATACCTCACCTGATGCAGCCTAAAACTGCATTAGCTTTTTTAACAGCCATATCACATTGGCCGCTCATAGTCATCCTGTGATCAACCAATACTCCGAGGTCCTTCTCCTCCTCTGTTACTTCCAACTGATGTGTCCCCAATTTATAACTAAACTTCTTGTTATTAATCCCTAAATGCATGACCTTGCACTTTTCACTATTAAATTTCATCCTATTACTATTACTCCAGTTTACAAGGTCATCCAGATCTTCCTGTATGATATTCCAGTCCTTCTCTGTGTTAGCAATACCCCCCAGCTTTGTGTCATCCGCAAACTTTATTAGCATATTCCTGCTTTTTGTGCCAAGGTCAGTAATAAAAAGGTTAAATAAGGTTGGTTCCAAAACTGATCCCTGAGGAACTCCACTAGTAACCTCCTTCCAGCCTGACAGTTCACCCTTCAGTACAACCCGTTGTACTCTCCCCTTTAACCAGTTCCTTATCCACCTTTCAATTTTCATACTGGTCCCCATCTTTTCCAATTTAACTAATAATTTCCCATGTGGAACCGTGTCAAATGCCTTACTGAAATCCAGGTAAATTAGATCCACTGCGTGTCCTTTGTCTAAAAAATCTGTTACCTTCTCAAAGAAGGAGATCAGGTTGGTTTGGCACGATCTACCTTTTGTAAAATCATGTTGTATTTTGTCCCAATTACCATTGACCTCAATGTCCTTAACTACTTTCTCCTTCAAAAATTTTTCCAAGACCTTACATACTACAGATGTCAAACTAACAGGCCTATAGTTACTTGGATCACTTTTTCCCCCCTTTCTTAAAAATAGGAACTATGTTAGCAATTTTCCAGTCGTACAGTACAACCCTGAGTTTACTGATTCATTAAAAATTCTTGCTAATGGGCTTGCAATTTCATGTGCCACTTCCTTTAATATTCTTGGATGAAGATTATCTGGGCCCCCTGATTTAGTCCCATTAAGCTGTTCAAGTTTGGCTTCTACCTCGGATGTGGTAATATCTACTTCCATATCCTCATTGCCATTTGTCATCCTACCATTATCCCTAAGCTCCTCATTTGCCTCATTAAAGACTGAAGCAAAGTATTTGTTTAGCTATTGGGCCATGCCTAGATTATCCTTAACCTCCATTCTATCCTCAGTGTTTAGTGGTCCCACTTCTTCTTTCTTTGTTTTCTTCTTATTTATATGGCTATAGAACCTTTTACTAGTGGTTTTAATTCCCTTTGCAAGGTCCAACTCTACATGGCTTTTGGCCTTTCTCACTTTGTCCCTACATGATCTGACCTCAATAGGTAGCTTTCCTTGCTAGTTCTTCCCATCTTCCACTCCTTGTAGGCTTTCTGCTTTTTCCTAATCACCTCTCTGAGATGCTCTCTCATCCAGCTTAGCCTACAACTGCTGCCTATGATATTTTTCCCCTTTCTTGGGATGCAGGCTTCTGACAGTTTCTGCAACTTTGACTTGAAGTAATTCCAGGCCTCCTCTGCCTTTAGATCCACAAGTTCTTCAGTCCAATCCACTTCCCTAACTAGTTTCCTTAATTCTTTAAAGTTAGCCCTTTTGAAATCGAAAACCCTAGTCCCAGATCTATTTTTGTTTATCCTTCCATGTAGTTTGAACTGAATTAGCTCATGATCACTTAAACAAAGGTTGTCCCCTACAACCATTTCTTTTATGAGGCTGTAGTGCGGCTTGGCCGTGGTTTGTCCCTCAGCGGGGCTGTGGTGTATCCCACCGCCTCGCTCTAGTTCACCGGCCGGTGGCTCTGCTGTCATGGGGAATAACGCACACTCGGTTAGGGGGGTTCAGACCTCGGGGCGGGGCTGAGTCAATAGTCCTAAACCACCCCAGGCCCTAGGTCAGGGCGGGGCAACAAACGCTGAGTCAGAATGCTCAGGCCCTCAGGCAGGGCTGAGCAGTAATAGACTTAAGCCCGGTCCTAGGTCAGGGCAGGGCAGCAAACAAACAGTCTGGGACTCAGGCCTTTCAGCAAGGGGTGAGTCAATAGTCAGTTAGCAGGAGGTCCTAGCCTCTCCAGACCAAGGACAAGGGGGAGTCTGCCACCCCGGAGTAGGGTGGCAGGGGGGACGCAGGCCCTCCCACTCCACTGTGTCCCAGCTTGGGGCCCTAGCAGCAGCAGAAACTCGCTGCTGTCAGTGGGGATCCTGGCCGCAACACACTGACATTGGCTCTGGCAGTGTTGCAGTCAGACAGGGGTTGGCTGCCCCCGGGCTACTTCCACACTCCCCCTGGTAGGGTACCTGAGTCGTCGTAGCGTCACCGGCAGTCTCCAACACCATCGGTTCCTCTGGGTAAGTAGCCGAGGGTAGGCTCAGCTGCTCCTCAGGGTGGCTGGCAAGAGGCGGGCTTGGTTCTTCCTTGGTGTAGCTGGCAAGAGGCAGGCTCAGCCCTTCCTGGGGGTAGCTGGAGCAGGGTGGTCCCAGCCAGTCCTCCTCGGGGTAGCCGGCACGAGGCAGGCTCGGCCAGTCCTCCTCGGGGTAGCCGGCGCGGGGCAGGCTCAGCCAGTCCTCCTCGGGGTAGCCGGCGCGGGGCAGGCTCGGCCAGTCCTCCTCGGGGTAGCCGGCGCGGGGCAGGCTCGGCCAGTCCTCCTCGGGGTAGCCGGCGCGGGGCAGGCTCGGCCAGTCCTCCTCGGGGTAGCCGGCGCGGGGCAGGCTCGGCCAGTCCTCCTCGGGGTAGCCGGCGCGGGGCAGGCTCGGCCAGTCCTCCTCGGGGTAGCCGGCGCGGGGCAGGCTCGGCCAGTCCTCCTCGGGGTAGCCGGCGCGGGGCAGGCTCGGCCAGTCCTCCTCGGGGTAGCCGGCGCGGGGCAGGCTCGGCTGGCCGGGTGCGAGCTCTGGCTGGCAGCGGCCGCAGACGTCTGGCCCCTGCAGTGGCTGGGCCTCCACCGAGCTCTGCAGGCGAGCTTTTATACTTCCAGGTCTGCGCCGTGACCTCTGAGGGGTGGGCACTGGACCCAGCGGCTCCGCCCATGGTGGTGGTAGGGGAGGTTTGTCCCTCAGCGGGGCTGTGGGGTATCCCACCGCCTCACTACAGAGGCCCTCTCTACTCACCAAAATCAAATCTAAAATGGTATCCCCTCTTGTTGGTTCTTCAACTACTTGATGAAGAAATCCATCAGCTATCACATCCAGAAAAATCTGAGCCCTATTATTGTTACTAGCACTTGTCCTCCAGTCTATATCTGGGAAGTTAAAGTCTCCCATGATCACACAATTCCCATTAGTGTTTACTTCATTAAAAACATTAAAGAGGTCTCTATCCATATCCAAATCAGATCCCAGCGATCTGTAGTACACCCCAAGCACTATCTCAGGGGAAGCTCTAGTAGCTTTCTTTCCCAATGTGATTTTTGCCCACACAGACTCTGTCTTATCCATTCCATCCCTTCTTATTTCTTTACAGTCTACCTCATCATTGATATACAATGCTACTCCACCACCTTTGCCTTTATTTCTGTCTTTCCCAAACAGCACATAGCCTTCAATACCTGTACTCTAGTCATTACTACTGTTCCACCATGTTTCTGTTATCCCTATAATATCCAGTTTCACTTCCTGCACCAGTAGCTCTAGTTCCTCCATTTTGTTACCTAGGCTTCTTGCATTAGTGTACAGACATCTTAATTTTTGCCGTTTGGCTTCACTGACATTCTTTACCCGGTTAGGCACAGACATTCTACCACCAGTATCACCTATTAGACTGGTATCTACACTACCCTTCCTCCTCATATCCATTCTTCTGCCCAAGGCTGTATCTTCTCTTACTTTGTTTTCTTCCCTCTCAATGTTAAATTCCGGAGTGGAGATTACCTGGACATCTCCCAACCATCTCCCTCAAATTCCTAGTTTAAAGCTCTCTTAATCAGTTGTGCCAGCCTCCATCCTAGAAGTCTATTTCCCTCCTTACTCAGGTGAAGTCCATCCCGAGAGAACAGTCCTCTGTCCATGAATGCTTCCTCAGTGGCCATACATCCTAAAGCCCTCCTTATACCACCACTGCGTGAGCCATCTGTTGATTGCCATAATCTTGTCACATCTTTGTTGCCCTTCTCTAGGAACAGGCAGAATCCCACTGAAGATCGCCTGAGCCTCGATTTCCTTAAGTGTCTTCCCCAGTCTGGCATAGTCTCCCTTGATACGTTCCAGCGAGAATCTAGCCGTATCATTCGTTCCCACATGAAGGACAATCAGTGGATTCTTTCCCGCTCCCGTTAGGATCCTTTTCAGCCTCAGGTCCACATCCCGTACCTTAGCACCCAGCAGACGGCACACCCTTCTGTTCTCCAGATCAGCTCTAGTTACAGGACTGTCTATTCTTCTCAGTAAAGAGTCCCCAATCACATAGACTTGCCTTTTCCTGGTGACAGTGTGATTCTCCGGTCTATCCTCTGCTCCCACTGGCTGCAAGTCCTCTCGATTCCTATTCACCCTTGCAATCCTCCGCAACCCATCCCGTATCCTCCTGGGGCTCATATTTGATGTTGTCTCCATTGACTCTTCCCCTCTTCCTGTAGGACTAGCTGCTCTTCTCTTCTTCCTTGCCCTCTCACCTTCAGCGACCACCTGCTTTGCCCCTTCTTCATTTTCTAACTCTGCAAACCTGTTCCTGAGCTCTATTTCTCCTTCACTGGCCCGTCTTTTCCTCTGCCTGGTTTCTCTTAGTCACATGCTTCCACTGTCCACTTTCCTCACCCAGCAGTCTCCCCTCAGAATTCTTTGGTCCTGCTTCCATCTGCAAGTCTGAGCTTATCCCTTCAGCCTCTTCATGTCTTTGCTCCATCATCTGCTTGACCCCCCTTCTAAACTCAACCAGAGTTTCCACCTGCATCTCCAGTCCTCGGATCTTTTCTTCCATCAGGTCTATCAGGCGGCACTTCATGCAGACGAAACTCTTTTCAGGTACCCCCTCCAGGATCATGTACATGCCACAGCTTCCACATCCAGTCATCCTCATTGTGTCTTTCACTGCTGCTTCTCTATTGGTCATAGCCTTCCCACCTAAAACCTGTTAGTCCAAGAAACACATATGAAAACAAACCCCCAACAGGCACCAGAACACTGGCAGACCGCCACCCACTCCCTTCACTAGCCTGTCAGTTCCTCTGCTTAGGTCTCTAAGTCTCCCCGCAACCTCCCCCATAAACTCCCCTGTTTACAGCTCTGTTTGCTGGCTGCTGTGCCACTGCAGCTGTCTATGCCGCTGCCTGCCTTTATAGGACCCTTAAGCAGGGAAGCCCCACCCCCTAATCAGGGCTCAGCTCCTCTCCGAGCACACTGCCCCTATTTGCTTGATGGGGAGCAAGGATTTGAGTAGAGGTCTCCCCTCTCTCAGGAGAACACTCTAACCATTGAGTGATGGGATAGTGTGATGTGGGGCTACCTCAGTCTCCTGAGGAAACTGTTCCATTTTGGATATTTAAAAAGACCCAATGGATCAGGGGACCTGGACTGGACCCTGGGTCTGCCACCTCCCAGGTGGTGCCTTAGCTTTATAATCCAGGGGTTATCTCACTGTCTCTGTCCCCATAACCATGTTGCCAGGCCAGCCCCCTTTGGAGCCTTTCAGGGCACAATTCACCCTGCTGCAGGTCTCCACAAATATGTCTCTGTCTCTATAAGGTTCAGCATTCCAGCCAAAGCACGTTTCAGTCCTAACCCTTTCAGAGTGCTGAGGTGCAAATGTAATAAGAAATAAAATAAACAACTCCAAAACAGGGTCATCCCACAGACCTTCAGTAGGCCCCACCCTTCTATCAAGAGCTGGACTCCAAAACAGTTGGTGCTTCTGCCAAGTCTCCCAGGGGCTTACATCCCTTCTAAGAGGGCTGATCTAGCTGGCAACGTACAGAGCTTTCACCAGGCTTCTTTCCCCTCCCCAGGAAGCAGAGCTCTACCATACTTCCCAGTCAGCCCCAAACTGTGCTAGCACTCCCAGGGGTGGCTCTATGTTTTTTGCCACCGCAAGCATGGCAGGCAGGCGGTTTTTGGCTGCGCACCTGCGGGTGGTCCACTGTTCACTTGGATTCGGCGGCACGTCTGCAGGAGGTCCGCTGGTCACGCGGATTCAGCAGCATGTCTGCAGGAGGTCTGACAGTGCCGTGCCATCGACATCCCCACCGCCGAATTGCCGCTGAAGTTGCGGACTGGCAGACCTCCTGCAAGCGAGCCACTGAAAGCTGCCTGCCTGCCATCCTCACAGCAACTGGCAGGCTGCCCCCCATGGCTTGCCGCCCCAGGCACGTGCTTGCTGCACTGGTGCCTGGAACCGCCCCTGAGCACTCTTCTTTCTAGCTTTCCTCTCCACACCTGACATTGATTGCAGGTGTAGCAGGATAGAGGTCACCTGTGGCCATAAGCTTTCCTTAACCCTTTCATTACCAGTGGAAAGCCTGTCACTCTCTTTAACCCCCTGTTAGCTAATGTGGGGACTACAGTCTACCAGAAGCTGATGGCTCTCTAATTCTTTATCCAAGTGAAACAGTTGCAACAGAAGCAATTGAAGGAACCTCAGAACAAATTATCCCATAGTTTAGTGGTTAGCACAGGGATGGGCAAACTTTTTGGCCTGAGAGCCACATCTAGGTATGGAAATTGTGCAGAGGGCCATGAATGCTCATGAAATTGGGGGTTGGGTGTGGGAGGGGTGAGGGATGGGGGTATGAGCTCTGGAGATGGGGCCAGAAATTCAGGGTGCAGGATGGGGCTCCGGGCTGGGAGCTGGGGTGTGGGGATGAACGCTTCAGCTGAGGGTGGATCTGGGGTGGGACTGGGGATGAAGAGTTAGGGGTGTAGGAGGGTGCTCCAAGCTGGGATCAAGGTGTTTAGAGGGTGGAAGAGGGATCAGGGCTGGGGCAGGGGATTGGGGCACATGGGGGGGTGAGAGCTCCAGCTGGGAGTGCGGACTCTGGGTTGGAGCTGATAGATGAGGAGTGTGGGATGCAGGAGGGTGCTCTGGGCTGGGACCAAGGGTTTCAGAGGATGGGAGGGGGATTGGGGCTGGGCAGGGGGTTGCGGCACAGGAGGGAGTTGGGATGCAGGCTTCGGGCAGTGCTTACCTCAAGCAGCTCTCTGAAGCAGTGGGAGCTCAAAGGCCAGATTAAGAGGTCTGATAGGCCGGACGCGGCACATGGGCCGGAGTTTGCCCACGCTTGGATTAGCACATACTCCTGAGAGGTAGAAGACTTCTGTTCAAATACTTTTCCTCCCTCAGTCAGAGGGGAGGCATTGAGCCTGTGTCTCCCACATCCCAGGTGAGTTATAAGGTGGGCATGGATGTCTCTGGTGATGGCATTTTTTGTGGAGTGAGGCAGGCACCTGACTCAGTCTTATAAGAAATGATTTGGGCACCTAACTCCAGGAAATGGGCTCCTGGCTGTGGATCAGAAGCAGAAATAGCTGCCTATCTCTCTCTCATTGGCTGGCTCAGGCTCAGGTGACTCCCCATTTAACATGATGGCTTTTGTGGATCTCATTCTTAGTCAGCTGTCTCTCTCCATGCCTAGCCACCTAACTCAGGTGTTGTAGATTACAGTGTTGTTCCAGTGATTTTTCTAGGGGCATGGAGTGGGGCATCACAGCAGGGCCTGGGCCAGCCCCCACGGAGGGTAGGGAAGGAGTGCCACCCAGCCCTGCTCTGTCCCCAGCTCTGCTCCAGCCCCGAGTCCTGACTATGGCTACGCTCCTGTCCCTACCTCCAGCCCTGGCTCCTGATTACTGCTCTGGTCCCGGCTCTGTCCCCCTGCCGTGACCATTAGCTTCCAGACATGGCTTCTGACCCCACCCACACCCTCAGCTGCAGCCCTGGCTAAGCCCTTGGCTCTTGGCCCAGTGTGATTCTGGCCCCAGTTTTCCCTCCAAAGGTGGCCCCAGCCCTGACTGTGGCTCTGGGTGGAGGCGTGGGACAGGAGTAAGGAGGAGGCATGAGGCAAAAAGTTTGAGGACCTCTGGTTTACAGATCCAACCTGTGTATCAGCCTAGGCTGCTAGGGGTATGTCTTCATTGCAGAGTTAATGCAGGTTTACTATCCACACACAAAACCCTCTGACCCAGATCTGGGGTGCTTTAAGCTCGGGTTAGCTGGCATGACTGGGATAGGGTTGCCAACTTTCTAATCACACAAAACTGAACACCCTATCCCTGTCCCTTCCCTGAGGCCCTACTCCCTGCTCACTACATTCCCCACTCCCTCAGTGGCTTGCTGTCCCCCACCCTCATGCACTTTCACTGGGCTGGGGAAGGGTGTTGGGATGTAGGAGGGGGTGAGGGTTCCAGCTGGGGATGTGGTGTCTGGAGTGTGGCTCGGGATGAGGGGTTTGAGGTGCAGGACGGAGTTCCAGGCTGGGGGGTGGGGCCAAGAGATTTGGAGTGTGGAAGCGGGCTGTGGGTTGAGGCAGAGGGTTGGGGTGCAGGAGGGGTACATTTTCTGTGATGGGGTGTGGGCTCTGGGGTGGGACTGAGGATGAGGGGTTCAGGGTGTGGGAGGGGGCTCTAGGTGAGGTCAAGGGGTTGGGGTGCAGGGTGGGTGAGGGCTTTGACTGAGAGGTAGAAGACTGAGAGGTGCAGGCTCTGGGGTGGGGCCAGGGATGAGGGGTTTGGGGTGCAGGAGGGGGCTCCGGGCTGGGATCAAGGGGTTTGGAGGGTGGAAGAGGGATCAGGGCTGGGGCAAGGGCTTGGGGTTGGTCGAGGGCTTACCTCGGGCAGCTCCCAGTCAGCGGATTTTAGGCAGGGGGGCCAGGAGGCTCTGCGAGCTGCTCTCGCCCACAGGCACTGCCCCCCAGCTGCCTGGCCTGTGGGAGTACAGAGCCAGTGCTTGGGGTGAAGGCAGCATGTGGAGCCCTGTGGTCCCACTGCCCAGGAGCCGGACCTGCTGGCCGCTTTCGGTGCACAGCGCGATGCCAGGACAGGTAGGGATTAGCTTGCCTTAGCTCCACATCACCACCAACTGGACTTTTAATGACTCAGTTAGCAGTGCTGACTGGAACCACCAGGGTGCCTGTTTGACCGGGCATTCCAGTCGAAAACCAGATGTCTGGCAACCCTAGCCTGGTGGGGTAGAGCCTGGGCTCTGCTATCATTTCACTTTGACACAATTCACTGGGAAAAAATCCTAGAGTCAGCATAAAGAACCACTGGATATTCCCCAGACACACACATGCAAGTGCAGAAACACTGAAGCTATAGTAATGCAGATATGGCTTTGCAGCGGGAACGCTTACACCTAGGAGCTGATCACCTGGGCTAACTTAGCAGTGAAGAAAAGCCCAAGGGGTTTGGCATGTGGTTAAAATTTCCCATCAATTAACTGTGTGCTGTGTTGCTACAGGAATGAGGTATATGACTTGAGAAATTATTTTTAATGCATTAAATACTGCATATCTTAGTCAGGCAAAGCTCCCATCAATTCAGATGAAGTTAATGGGAGTTTTGTTTGAGAAAGGTTCGTAGGATATGGCACTGGATACATAAGCGTAATGTCTGTGAATATCATTCTGAACCCTGTGCTAGTATGGAGTCTTTTTTGATTAACATGACTGCATCAGTGCTGGAATTAGGGATACTGGGGTGCTACCGCCAGGAGCGGCACTATGTTTTTTGCCACCCCAAGCACAGAAGTCAGGCAGGCTATGGCAGCACACCTGCGGGCGGTCCTCTGGTCCCGCGGATTCGGCAGCGTTTCTGCAGGTGATCTGCCAAAGCTGTGGGACCAGCGGACCTCCTGCAGGCGTGCCACCAAAGCCTGCCTGACTGCCACCCTCATGGTGACCGGTATGCCACCCCCCGTGGATCATCACCTCAGGCACGTGCTTGCTGTGCTGGTGCCTGGAGCCACCCCTGGCTACCGCACCCCTTGGCTTGAAGTGGTATCCATCATACACGGGGTTTGCAGTTTGGTTCAATGGCTCTCAGCACCCGCACTATACAAATTGTTCTAGCATCCCAGTATGACTATCATAGGCCATCTAGTTCTGGCAGAGTGGTGTTCCTGGAAAAGAAAATAACCAATAGATATAAGGTTTAATTAATGTCAGTAATTATACCACACACCTTTATATAAAATAGTTTAGCAGTTTGCTTGTTAATTTTTAATGTAAACATTCATTTTTATAATATTTCTGCACATCAAGCATACACAACATTGAAAACTTACCCTGTTGCTTAAAGAAACAAAACTAGCTCCTTAATATTTTAAGAAAAGAAATATTGATTATAGTTATTCTGATCAATATAGAAATTAATCAATAGACACAGAAATTTAGTGTCTCTTTAGGCTTCATTGCTTTGTGGCTGATAAAGAAAACAATCATATCCTAGTAGCACTAAAATAAGCATTGTTACTTTGAACTAGGGCTTTAAAAATATTAACTTTTGTTGTAAATTAACGAACTGTACCAGTGAGACACGTCTCACAAATTACAAAAATAGTGCCTATACATTAAGTATCCAAAAAAAGCAACAAACATTTTGTACATTGGGTATAATTGAAGCATGATCAATGTTCCTAGAAAATGCAACATACACCTCTACCCCAATATAATGCTGTCCTCGGGAGCCAAAAAATCTTACCGCATTATCGGTGAAATCATGTTATATCAAACTTGCTTTGATCTGCCGGAGTGCACAGCCCCGCCCCCCTGGAGCACTGCTTTACTGCATTATATCCGAATTAGTGTTATATCGAGTTGCGTTATATCAGGGTAGAGGTATACATAGATTTTTTTTAACTCAAAGTTTCCTTATTTATTCCTTAATTAATATCTGTCCATCAATTCATGGTAGAGGAGAAAAGTAGAGCAGGAGCACAAACACAGACCACAGAGGAGAAAGTTCATTACTGGTCATTATTTCCATTCCTCTGGTTATGAAATACTACTCTAACCATGAGACGCAAAGCAAGATGACAACAAAAGTAAAAAAAAGGGCAAAATGATCCTTAACAGTGCTGCCTACTCACTGGAAAACAATTAAGGCACAGAGTTAAATTACTTCAGTTGAAGCTCATACTATTTAACTATTTAATTAGCTGCTGCATGAGATAAGAAATGAGATTAAGTTTTTAAGTGTTTCAGTGTCCAAGCCAAAAGTAGACACCCCTAAAGCATTTTAATTTACAGTTTTTACTAGTAGCTTTTTCTTGCGACAAATAATTTTATCCCAGTTTTTGACTTCTAATTTTTGTGTGTGTGTGACATTAATTTGGAATTAGGCTTCTGATTACTTTAATTTCCAAACTGTATTTGTCTAGAACATAATGGGGCCATTAGTGTGAATTTACAATGTACATGTTAGTCAAAACTGCTGCAAGAGTGGTATGATCTAGACCAAATAGCCATGCAACGGGCACTGTGACTGCTAATACGCAAAGATTTTTTGTTTATTCCAGAGACAAAATACTTGAAGAATATGTGTGAAAGTTTTATATGTCTAGAATCTCTGAAACAACATAGAGATTAAAAAAAAAACACTCAATATGCATTTTAAAGTAAGATCAACTGAAGTGCAACAGGAAGAGAAGGAAGTTATAATGTTACATATCATGAAATCACACTAGAGAAATCCATATTCCCTTTGGGTAAGCTTCGGGTTAAATAAAAGGACAGTCTGTTAATAAAGGAATGATGCAATCCAACAATAGTGTACACTGTATTGGGTAACACTTAAAATTTGGAGAATTATAAAAGTAGTTGTTGGATGGGTACACCTACATTCTTTATAAGAGGAGATGTCATAGTGAAGTTGACTAAAGCAAAGAACACCTCTGCTGTGGATGCCATCTGGTAACCTTTGACTTGTCTTTACCTCCCTGTGTAACAGTTCTTAGAACTAGCTTTTAAGATCTTACCATAGATTAACATATTAAAATGTGTAATTTAAAAACATATTTAAAAAATTCTGGAACTACTTTGGTGAATGTTTGATTTTCAGCAGAATCTAAAATAATTGAAACTGATCTGGAATTATTTAGGTTCAGGACAGTCTAATAAACACAGCTTGGTCTACCTTCTCTTGGGAAGTTCCAGTGTCCCCTCTTCAAACATACACATCAAGCAACCAGCATTTCTATATACAATTAAAACATTTAACTGAGCTGTGATGTGCCAATTAAAGATCCCAAGATAACATTTTAGTTCCTTGGTTGGGCATTTAGTTCATGTCAGCATTTAGTTATATGCTGGAGGAGAGGACTCTGTAACTGTTCAGGAGAAATTGATTAGAAAACCATCTATGTATTGCCCCATTACTGTGGTTTCTGAGTGAAACTCAAATAAATGTTTAAAAATATATGAACATTATACAGGTACCTATGCTATGAATATTAGTTTATATGTCCACTACATCAATGGCAGGTGTGTAATGCTTAGGTTACTAGGCCTACAGAGGTGAAAGGTGCTGGGAGTAGTGAATCATGGATATGAGCTATGTTCATATAATGCTGAGTACTAACAAGCAAAATGGTTCAGAAACCACACCACCTTCAAAGATCTCAAGTTGGGCTAGTAGGGACCTCGACAGCATGTCTGTTGCCACTTGCCCATATCTCATGCTCTGTCAGCCAGAGGAACGTGGTAGTCTCCACTGACAGTTGTCTTCATAGAAGCTGACTGCTGTCAGGTCAGTTTTTAAAAAATTGTTTTGGTAAAAGAGCAGGCTTACGGTCACATCCTGCACCAATTGACTCTTCCAATTATTCAGAACTTCCAGACCTCTCCCATCTGACTATTTTTTAAAGGAGCAGTAACACTCTAACAGAACGTATACAACTGATATTCGATACTTTGCCAAGCTGCCTCCATTTGACGTGGAAAACTTCCACCTGCTCAGTGACCAGAGTCCTGACTTGAACTAGTGACTCTAGATCTGTGGCTCCCAAGTGTTATATTTGCTCTCAGCCGGCTGATAATGGAGTCTATTGAGTTGTGCCTGATCCAATGTATGCTATAGTTTAAGACAGTAATTATTTTATTCTGGCAACTACTGTGTATCAGCCGGATCCGTTTAGCAATTTTCTAAAGAAGTAAAGCTCTTCCTCCCCGCTCAAACAACAGTCAGAAACTCATGTGTCATAATTAATCAGGCATCAGAAAGCTACTATATCATTAACTATAATTTTGAGCTTTAACAATATTGTCAATGTGCCTTGGCATTTTGTCATCACTATACCATTTGTAAAAATCAGTTTCACTATGTTTTCTTTTCCTTGATCTCTGTGGTTGGCAGACTTATTTGTTTTTATGTCTAATGGAAACACTAGAACTATTGGTAAAAAGTGAAGTGCTGCTATGAAAAACACATGATCTCTTTTTTCTTTAAATACATCTTTCTCTATTTAAAAATCAGTATTTTGAAATTCAAAATCATTTTTCCATTAGTTCAAAAAGCAGCAAGAACTTGTTTTTCATACTTTCTCTCTAAACTCAGCAGCAAGACTCTTCTGAGTTACTCTTCAGAGTTTGCTCTTGCAAACTCTTTCCCACCTGCCCCCTTTTCTTCTACACAGAGGTATTTTCAGAAATCTCCTGTTATCAGGCAGTGCAGAGATTTTAGCAATGGTGGAAGCTTTAAATGTTATCACAGCAGATCATGTTTTGAGAGATAAAGTGCAGGAATAACAAAATATTGTAGTGTTGTAAAGATTTAGCCCTGCTCTTTGTTTAAAAAATAAAGCAAAAAACGAATAAATCTCTATGTGCTATAAGAGCAGATTATACCAGATATTTCTCTTTCTGTTTCAGAATATCAGTGCGTGAAGCTCTAGCTGTCAGCAAGTTTTCCAAATCCATGTTTCTGACAATTACGGTCAATACCTGTATGTTTGTTTGCAGGTCTCCAGTCTTATATTGTTGTTGTTGTTGTCTACCACATGTCTTGTTCTTCATGTTGAATCCAGAACAGGTTTCTTGTAATTTCTTTACCAGATGTAACACAGATTGATGTACTAAGTGTAATTAGTATTATCTGTTCCAAACCATATAAAGAAAAGCTGTGACAGAAAAAAAAGCCCAGTTCAACCATGTAAAGACACAGGGCCAGATCCTTGGCATTACTCCATCCCGCGTTATAATGCTCCAATAAGTTAATTTAAACAGCTAGCTGGGCATTCTCCTTCCTCCATCTCTTTACTAAGTATGGATTTTATGGTCTCCTTTTTTTCCCATTTCCTGTCCAAATTAGGGTTTTGGAAGAAAGCTCAGATATCTTAATCAACACAATCTAGACAGGACTGAGGCAATACTGGTGTACAGAGAAAAGCGTTTTTAGAGTAATGACTGTTCTTTCCAATGAAAGGGTTTCCCCACTCTTTCTCCCCTGCAGGCATCAATCTCAGCACTGTATTGGACCTATTACTGCTACTGAACTGTTAGGGTGTCAAAAAAGGTGTGTGAACTCAGGTTAGCTAACGCACACAGCTAACGTGGGTTACATAACAGTAAAGACACAGCAACTTGAGTTTTAACTTGGGTTAGCAGCTCGAGCTCACTATGAGGCTCCTCCATGGGCTTTAGCTCAAGTTGCTAACCTGAGCTAAAAGCAGAGTTTGTATGTCTATCCTGCTACTTTAACCTGAGTTAGCTAAACTGAGTTAAGAACACTTTTTTTGGGGGGGTGGCGGCAATGTAGACATAACCTAAGAGATTAGTATTTACATCTAGTTGCAGCAGAGAAGAGAAGTGGCAGACCATGGCACAGACTAAGGCATTAATCATGCTTTTGCCCTCTCAAGGCTAATCTACTATAATGAAGTCTACTTAGTGCTAAGGTTGAAGACCACCACACAGAAGCTTCAGCTAGTGCAAAACGCAGCCACTTGTCTCTGATATGTTAGCCTTTCTTGAACACAACTCTTTGCATTTCAGTCTCCCAATCCTCTTTTGGGCGCAATTCAAAGTGCTGGTCATCATCCACAAGGCCAGTATCATTGCCTCATTGTGGGAGTGAGTAGTTAGATACATACCTGATTCATGCATGCTGAAGTGGGAAGTTCAGATACATGTACAAATTCAGAGGGCACAATGTGGGTGTCCATGTTTTAAACTTGGGCACCTCTTGCATGAGGTTTCACAAACTCACTCAATGTCCCCAGTGCTTAATTGCATATTTAAAGCTCTGATTTAGCTAAAAGATGTATAATATCTCATGTAGTCACATGGTTCCCTGTTATGGGTCTACAGTGCAAATAATATCCTAGTTTACTCCAGTGAAATAGTAAATTAAAATGGGGCAATTTTTTTTTACTCCTACTTCATAAGTAATTGGTGCATAGGATTTAAATCACTAATGCTTGGGCAAATCCAAACCGAATTTCTTCACATTGGACAGAGAACTTTATACCGAAAGGTTTATCTTGTTGGAACAAAAGTTTTGTGCTCAGGCTACTTCTAACCCTGAGGCACATATGTACATATATAACTAAGAAACAGATTGAGTTTTTGGGGTGGTTTGGAAGATGCATTACTGTGGGGGAAAATGGGAGTTGAGTTGGAGGATCAGGAACAAAGAGTTTTGCTTTAAGTTTCCAGATACACGGTATGCTACCAAATGCCTTGTATCAGCTATTATAAGATCAGTTAGAAATAAAGTATAAGGGGTGGGGGTGGGGAACAGGCATTTAAAAAAAAACCTTTCAGCAGCATGACAAACAAAATAAGCAGCAAGAGAAGAATAAAATCAGGGCTGGATTTATCTTTAAATACAAAGTTTATATTTCAGTTTCCAGAACAAGGGATAGACTTAGGGTAAGTTTGGATCCTATCATTATCCTATGATCAGGTTACATGGTATTTTTAGATTTTAATACTGTACATGTTTTGACCCAAATGCAGTTAAAATCTTCTTTTGACTTGGATCTACTGCAAATTATGCCATTAATACCAGACACTCTATAAACTAGAATTGGAATAGAATTTCATGGACACACGCCTGGAGTGGAGTTTTTTGTTTTTGGGTTTTTTGTTTTTGGTTTTGTAATCTGCTGAAAACTAGTGAATCCCATCAACCAGAACTCAGGAGGAAGGCTTTCAAAACATTCTGGATTTTTTGTTTGTGCTAACTCACAGTTTTGTGGGCATTCCTTCCCAGTGAAAAGCACAAGAGATAGTGTGTGAACAAATAAATATATAGAGATTCTTGAATGTACACCCTTTCCCTTCAAATCACTTTCTGTACTTGATGCACACACTATATTCTAATATGGTAAATATCTTACATCCCCTCAGGAGACAATATTGCTCTAATAATTCAGAAGGACATTTTTTTCTTGTACTTTGAAATAAAGGGCAACTGGTATCAATTTTGGGATTACTGCTGCTCAGAAACCTCCAAAAGTAACATAAGTTTGTTGAAATATTTGTTGAGACTTCACCATGATCTTTCCAAATTTCACTGGGTGTCTTCTTTGTATTCTTCTTATGCCCCCAAAATGGAACATCTGAGGTTTGAAAATGACTAATACAAAATTCATTTTCATGTGGATTGAGGCTCTTAATGTTTCCAGTTCCCCATATTCAGCCACGATCTGCATGGATTCAGTACCATAGCTTTATACAAGGGATAAATGTGACCATATATATCAAGCAATCCTGCCCCCAACCTGCCTCCAATAACGAGCTTCCTAAACCCATGTCCTAACTCCTTATTAACCATAATATTTCATAACCAGTGTATGCCTACACACTTTTCATATTCAGTACAGCCCCCATTATTAGTTATATAGGGTCAGATTGTGGCCCATCCTGCATGAGGTGTAAGGCAACCACTTACTTCCCCATGCCTTCTGTCCATGCCCTGGGTAGCAACTTGGAGAGGAGAGCTACTTCCATAAGGTCAAGTCCCCTGTGGGGAGGGAGTGCACAAGAAGGGAGGGAAACAAGTAAAGCCTTGGATCCATCCATACTTTCAGGAGATCTTAGCCTTCATTTCTTTATTAGATGAATTTTTGTTTAAATTATACAGCATATTCTGGCTTCCTTTTTTCTTAATCACTTGTCTTATATTTCTTCCCCCCCCAGTGTTTGAAACAGTGCTTTACAAGCAGAATTAATTTTCAGAATAGATCTTTAGAAGTGTTAAAATAAAATATATACAGCTATTGAACATGATCAAAGATTTCATATGGGTTGGAAACAGAAGCAAATATCAAATCTAGTGGCACTTTTGTTTAATAAAATTCTCTGCTTCTTCTTTTACAACCTGCCAATGCCCACCTCATTTTTACTCTCCTCTTAAATACAAGGACTATAGTTCGGCTGGTACAGTAATGCTGATACAGTGACATTAATGGCTAATGAGAGCCTCTATTTTGTTGGTCACATTGTATATTAGTATTCACAGGTATAACTCCCACTGATTTTACTGAGATTTATGTGTGCATATCTAAGAGCAGAATTTGGCAGACCTTTTAGGGTATTAGATTTAGTTCTCATAAACTGGAACTAATGGAAACCCAGAGTAGCCTGATCCTTTTTTATTGAAGTTTAACTAGTGCCCTGGTAATTGATTGCTTAAAAACTCTGTTAATATGTCAAGCAATATAAGTGTGTATATATATAAAAAAAC